>NC_073313.1:351083222-351367027 GCF_027595985.1 Sorex araneus | reverse complement strand
GAATAGATGGATGAGGGAATAAATGTTGCTTATTTTTATCCCTGCTATAGAAGGAGATTCAGTAAGAAAACAGAGGAAAAAGCTTTGACATGCAGTCATGATGGATGTTGTGTATAAATTCCCACAGTGATAAAATAGATGGTTTCAAAACATCCAGTTGATATATTTTGCCACATGCTACCTAAAACTACTACACAATAATAGAATATTGTTCATGTACCTTGACTGGAGAATGCAACTTTTTATTGACCTGAGAATATTATTAATTAAGGGCTATTACAAAGCTGTACTGGAATTACCAGTCTTCAAGGCATTCATGTACAAGTAAATATGTAGCCTTATAACCTCATACAAAGCACGATTGAAGCTGTCACTAGAAATTCAGAAGTCTCTTCATGATCTGAAATTTGAAGCCAGATAATCAGCATTTAAATTCAGACTCGGTTACTATGACCTTTGATCCAGTCTTACTTCTTTGACATTATGTTTCCTCATCTTATCAAATGAGGATAATCATCTCTGTCCTGCTAAGCTGATGGAGTTAGTTTGGGGGACGGTGCCATCCATAAAAGTCAATTGTTTGTGATAATGGTAAAGGGGAAAAGCCATCTTGGTGGACATGCATTGTTCGCCCATCACAGAATAGAAAATACTTTTAGAAAATACTGTTCTCCCCGTCTGAATGCCCAAGTGTTTCACAGAATAGCTTCATTTTCTTAGGATTCCACCTCACTTTTCCACATTCATCAGATACAGGGATGGACATGTCCCCCCATCTTGGGCCACTCTGTGTTTTTTTCCAGATTCCTAAATTGAGACTAGGCTTTGTCTTTGACATTGACATTGGACAACGTGCTCAATATAGTTGGGAGGAATAGGAGGACCAGTAACATCATTTTTGTACAATAATGATGACCAGTTTGGCCCAAACACTTGGAGCCTGTTTACCAGGATGATAGGGGGAAAAAGCGAATCCTGACTGTAGGATTCCACTCCCAAGTTAGCTATCTCTGAGGACCAATCACTTTGTCTCTTCATATAAGTGAGGGCAACACAGGTCTCTCTCCAAGTGAAGTCAAATCGATTCTCTCCACCTGCAAAGAAAACATCCTCAGGGAAATGGGAATGTTAAAAATTCATCACTTATCACCTCATTGTCAGCTACAGAAAGACAGGGGAAACAGGGGACATTTGTAAATGACTTCACTGCCATATTCCCTATTAACCATCTATGGGTGGGCACACACAAAACACTTCTTAAGTATATGATATTATTATGATTATTATAACACTGCAACAAAAAGAGATCTAATTACTAGCAAGCAAAGATCAGGCAGCTTTTGTTCAAAGGATTGTCTTTCTCAAGGTTTATTTCCACAAAAATCACATGCATTTTCATTATTCGGTGGAGGATCAATGAAAAGCAAAAAGTTCAGAATAGCATCAGCAGCAATGTGGAATGTGGCTCATAACTTTAAACTCCATCTCTCCCCACCTGAAGCCACTCATAATGGCAGAAACAGTGAGCAATGAAATCAGAAGATCCAAAATTGAAACTCAGCTTTGCAGTTGGCAAGTTAAATAAACACTTAGATCCTCATGGTTTTTGTGAGGACTCAATTAGATAACAAATATTAAAATGCCTGCCTCATAGTCACCGATCAAGATATAAATTCCATTATTTTTATCATGCAGGATGGATATGTGCATATACATTTGCATCTATAATGTGTAGAATATTAAACACTGATGAGCTAAAATCTCTACCCAGTGAGATAAGAGATGTATATTAGATTCCAAGCCCCATTTCACCTCCCCTCCCAACTGCCTTATACCAAACCAAGTGAACTTTAGGATGCTCCTTGTACTCTTTCTGTAGTCTTTCTGTGAAGCGCGTCTTTCTCTGAGACCATCTCCATAGAAGGCAGCTATAAAGATTGTGTTTTCCCTGTGTAGGTTGCACCATCTCCATAGAAGGCAGCTATAAAGATTGTGTTTTCCCTGTGTAGGTTGCAACTGTGTAGATTGTGGCAGTCTCAGTCTGAGCCTCTGGCACTGCCCCCTGGGCTCCCGGAGGCGTTTCCAGCAGAGGTGTCACTCTGAAGTGTCTTTTCATCCCCAATTCAGAGCACTCAAGTCCTGCAACAACTCACAGCTCCAGCAGCTTCCCCAAGCCCTCTTCCCTATAAGTGCTGGGAAAATCCTTGGTGGAATTATCAGGGATCCGACTGGCTTTGAAGAGCTAGTGTTATCTTTATGGCTTCTGTGGGGCTGAGCCTAAGTCTAAGAAAGGTCATGACCTGCTCTTCCAGTCTCCTGGAAGAAAGAAGAAAAGGAAACAGCCAGGAATGAAACCAAGAGAGATTTTAAGCCGATAAATGCAGCAACTTGCTGACCACTCAAGTGGTTCTCCTGCTTCTTGCAGACAATTGGCCAACAGGGTCAAGTGATTCTCACCCTCAGGCTTATGGGACCTAATCGTGTTTCTGGCAAACCATGACTTTGCTGGGGAACAAATTCATAAGTTAAAGTTTGAAGTCTGACTTCTTGCATGAGTTTCTCTCAGGAGCTTTGTGGCATCACTCCTCTGGGTCCAGGTACTGTTTTCAGACCCCAGCAACTGGAAATGAAGATGAGTATTTTAGTTCACGTAAATCACAGTGGGTTTGACATCTAAAAGCAATTTGACACCTGGAATAAGTCCGCATGAATAGCTTTATAATAACATGCATCTACATATTGTATGCAAATTTATGGAGGTCTCTACCTAAGCTTTTATATTATATTAAATGTGATGAACCCAGATGGGAAGTTAGCATACAATGTGAATGAATAAAAGCATGAATTATATCTATTGTTGTATTAATAGTTGTTGGTATGACTATGAGATTATAAATATACATGTAATATTTGTTCATAGCTAAGTGTATGTTACATCCTATACATTGAAGTGTGTGTTACATACTGTACATAGAAACACCTATAATTTTGTGTATAAATACAGACCAGTAGTCTTAGATCTAATTAAAGTCTGAAAAGCTATATCTGATATAACTTTGAAATTAATAATTTGATCTAATAAAATTTATGGGAAGAAAAAAATTATGCATTTGAGAAGAAGTCAAACGTATGTGTAGATAAAAGAGATGAACTTTAAATCAGTTTAAGAAATAAGAGAAGTCAGTGGTTACTTTAATGAACATAAGATAATATCTGCTTTAAAATTATATTTGTATTTTTAAAATTCCTTTGACATTATAAAAATAAATGTATTTCTAAGGACTTTCTGATACTCAAATTATAGTAATAATTAAAAGAGCAAAAAAAAATAATAAAAGTTACTGTTCAACAACTGCTCTATGTTACATACAGAATTTGGCACATAACAGACACCATATCTTTAAACCTTACCACATTCCCACCCACTGACTATGGGGTGGGGGAGTCCTATTTTTCAGATTGTGATGTTACAGGAAGTTCAGAGTAGTATACAATTAGTCCAACCAGTAGTAAAAGAACTGAAAAGAATGTTAACACCAGAACCTCATATGTGTCCATCCCTTGATACCACACCCTCATCTGATTGGGCAACATACTAACCCACACCCCATTTCCTGTGACTACCTCATTTATATCCCTGAGGTCATGCGTCAGTCCACAGCTGACAGCAATGATGGGGGCAGAGGTTCTACTACTTTCACAGACTGACTCAGACTTGATTGATTAAACCTCAAAGCAGAGTCAGGAGCTGAAGCACAAGCAGTGGACGATTTTATTCATGCTGTGAGTAAGCCCCACATTTTCACAAAGCAGAAGAGGTGGGAAGAAGAAGACATAAGAATTAATGATTAGGTCATCTTATGGTATCAATACTTTTTAAAGAAAAATACTTTTTAAGTAAAAAAGTTAAAATGATTATAACACATTTTCCAAATAGTCTGCTTTTGGGGATGACAGAAGCTTCTATATTTAAACTTGATGCTTTCCAATTGCATAAGAAAGGAAGGAAAGAAGGAAAGAAAGAAAGAAAGAAAGAAAGAAAGAAAGAAAGAAAGGAAGGAAGGAAGGAAGGAAGGAAGGAAGGAAGGAAGGAAGGAAGGAAGGAAGGAAGGAAGGAAGGAAGGAAGGAAGGAAGAGAGAAAGGATAAAGAAAGAGAAAGAGAAAGGAGAGAAAGAAGGAGAGAAAGAAAGGAAAGAAAGAAGGAAAGAAAGAGAAAGAAAGAAAGAAAGAAAGAAAGAAAGAAAGAAAGAAAGAAAGAAAGAAAGAAAGAAAGAAAGAAAAAGAGAGAGAGAAAGAAAGAAAGAAAGAAAAAGAGAGAGAGAAAGAAAGGAAGAAAGAAAGAAAGAAAGAAAGAAAGAAAGAAAGAAAGAAGGAAGGAAGGAAGGAAGGAAGGAAGGAAGGAAGGAAGGAAGGAAGGAAGGAAGGAAGGGAGGAAGGAAGGAAGGAGGAAGGAAGGAGGAAGGAAGGAGGAAGGAAGGAAGGAAGGAAGGAAGGAAGGAGGAAGGAAGGAAGGAAGGAGGAGAGGAAGGAAGGAAGGAGGAAGGAAGGAAGGAAGGAGGAAGGAAGGAGGAAGGAAGGAAGGAAGGAGGAAGGAGAAGGAGGAAGGAAGGAAGGAAGGGAGGAAGGAAGGAGGAAGGAAGGAAGGAAGGAAGGAAGGAAGGAAGGAAGGAAGGAAGGAAGGAAGGAAGGAAGGAAGGAAGGGAGAGAGAGAAGGAGAAAGAAAGAAAGAAAGAAAGAAAGAAAGAAAGAAAGAAAGAAAAGAAAGAAAGAAAGAAAGAAAGAAAGAAAGAAAGAAAGAAAGAAAGAAAGAAAGAAAGAAAGAAAGAGAAAGAAAGAAAAAAGAAAGAAAGAAAGAAAGAAAGAAAGAAAGAAAGAAAGAAAGAAAGAAAGAAAGAAAGAAAGAAAGAGAAAGAAAGAAAGAAAGAAAGAAAGAAAGAAAGAAAGAAAGAAAGAAAGAAAGAAAGAAAGAAAGAAAGGAAGGAAGGAAGGAAGGAAGGAAGGAAGGAAAGAAAGAAAGAGAGAAAGAGAGAGAGAGAATGAAGGAAAAGCTAATTGCCTTCAGTGCTAATGGTTTGCATATCTGTACATAGAGAACTATGTTCCAGAACTTTACTTCCCTAAACACAATCTACTCTTGGTCTTATTCACACTTTCCTGTGGGCTTCCATGAGGCAGCTGCTGGGGTCAAATGGCCAAGAGAACTAGCAATAAGTCCACAGGGCCTTAATGAAAGGAGAATGGAATGATCTCAAGCAAACTTAAGCTTCTCTTTAGGAATCTATAGACAGCAATGACTAGGCCTTAAGATGCCAAAACTCTGTAGTCACAGACTGATAGGGTGGCAGGTGAAAAACAAGATTTTATATCTGTCCTGAGCCACCTATCCCCAGCCTCCTTTCAGAAGATTTTTTTAAAACTAGATGCAGCCTCTCTTTCTTGAAACTCCATGTCTCTCCCATGACACACAGCATTAATTCTAACTTTCTGGCCACAATAATTTTGCCCACAGAATTCCCATCTAGGGAATGGACTAGAAAACTCAATATAGTTAAACAATTGAGCAGATCTTTGCCGCTTGTATCCATGAGCGAAGCACTGTGCAGAGGTAATTCATGATTGGACGGGTACCTTGCCACCAGCCAACACTCCCTCCCCTGACCTGGCCTCTACCTGCTGCCCAGGCACCAAACTTCCTCCCCTGATAGTCTCTTCTCTTCTCCTCCCTCTTAGGGATTGTTTTTGGGATCCAAAGAATCTGGAAACCAAAGTAGATTTTCTTCTTGAAAAATATCAGGAGGCTATTGAAAAAAAAGGAAGAAGACAGAGCACTGAATTCAAGTCCGGGAGCCCCGTTGTACATCTGAGCGCCACTGAAAAGCAGGCATGAAAACAGTGAAGATAAACAATAACCTCTCAGCTTTGATCTCTTAAGTTCTTCTACTTCACTTGCTTTTCACATTAGCTCCATTATACAGATGGCGACTAAGGCTCAGAACAAAGAGATTGTTGTCCAAAACAATTAAGACACTCAGCCACATGGGTGGCACCTGTCCCTTCCTCCCTCTCTGATTTTGTGCACCCCAGTTGTGGATTTCTCCTTCTTCCGGGGTCCCTACCTGATTTTCTGGGTCTAGAGATATCTTACTCTAACACCGTCTGCCTCTTCTGCTGGGCCTGGCAGGTACAGGCCTGCCCCTCTGTCTTCCAGACCTGGGCCATTCCAGAAATGCTTCTGACACGAGCTGGCTTGGGAGCTTTATGGGAGTTTACATATCTGGGTGTCTGGTGGTATGTGCACCTGATGTGTCTGTGTTTGGGGGCTGGTGGAAGGGCTTGCAGGGAAATTGTTGTATGCTATTGTGTGTCCATGTTTAAGGACACATAATAAGGGTGCACAATATAAGATTGGGGCGTTTCCTTTCTGTGTGGATGTATAGATACCTCTAGTTGTGTCAGTGCAGTGTAGCTGGATGTCTCTGAGACATGGGGTGAAAATCTCTTGAGGTGTCTATGAATTTTGTGAATATACAGAGGTGTCCGTGTGGTGTGTGCTTATTATTCTCTGTGTATGATTGTGCAGGTGTGCCTGTGGAGTGTGCATATGTGTTTAAGTATCATATAGATGGGTACATAGATTTATAGATAGATCACCCTGAGACTTCTGTGTACATAGATGTTTTGTGGTATAATATGTATCTTTTTGTTATGTGTTTTAGCTGTGTGTCATTTATTTCTCAGTTAAGTATTTCTGCATGGTACATGTACATCTCAATGTAGTAAATGTGTGGCGTGCATGTATCTATAATGTATGTGCATGGTGTATGTATTGGTATATGTAAGGTGTCTGTGTGTGTGTGCGCACGCGCGCACATGCACGTGAACATTATATGCTGCTGGGCAGATCGCTGCTGACCTGGCTTATCTTTGAGCACTGAGCACTCAGCTGACACAGCAGATCTCTGAAAGAGAAGCCTCAGGAGGAAGTTATAGTGAACATAGCTCACGCATGCGCAATGAGAAATGGAGTGCTACTCATGCATTTTCCAATCGGCAGAGGACTCCCAACTTTTGCTTCCTAGGAAGCCCAAGAGAGCCCTTTATGGGAGCAGTACCAAGATGATATACCCAGCTATTCGAGGGGTCCATGAGCTAGACAGGGCGAGTGGAAGAGATTGGAAAGTAGAAGGTTTGTACTGAAGGGTAGAAAAGCAGAGGGAGTAAGTTGGATTCTGGGAGGAGCCAGAGCTGAAGTGTCCCCGAAGGTCTGTGAATCAAGCATGAAGTGCTGTGAATTTGTATGCATGAACATATGTGATGAGAGGGTGTATGTGCACTGTGCGCCTGGTGCCAGTGTGTGGTGGGTCTATTCAAATGTACGGCATGTGTACTGTGTGGGGAACACAGATGCATATGCCTGGTGTGAATAGGATGTGGGGTATTTATGCATGTGTGTGGTTGTAAGAGTGTATGTGCACATACATGATAAATATGGGGCTGTGGTACGTATGCACATGTGGGGTGTGTGTGTGTGTGGTATGTATGGTGTGTGTCTTGTGCGATGTATGAGGAGCAGGATGTTTGTGACCTGTGCAGGTTACATGAGAATATATGCACACATATGGTGTATGTGTATCATATGGTAATTGTGGGTGTGGGCACATGTGGAGTGTTTACACATATGTATAGCAGGGGGGGGAATACACACATGGATGTGTATGGTATGGTGTGGTGTGGTATGTGTGTACAAACCCTCAAGGTCCACAACTTCCAACTCTTTCCCCTCCCGCTGTTGGCTTACAGAGGGAAGCGAACACCTTCAGGTGAGGTGGGGAATAAAGTTCGGTGCCTCTCCCTGCGCCACCAGCCCTGCTCCAGACAGCTGTCAGCTCTGCTGTTTGACAGACAGCTGGTATTTGACAGACTGTACTGTGCCAGGGCACCACGACTGACTCTAAGGCTGTCAGGAACCAAACCGATTCTCCAGGCTGCCAGGCCTTTGTTCCAGGCCACTTAAAATGCTTTTATCCATATGGTTGTCTTGAATGGGATTCTGCTCAAATGGTCTAAACCTGGCGATAAACCCAACCTTTCAGATTACAGTTTAAACTCGACTGCCTCACTGGGGAGGAGAAAGAGCAGAATTCCTGTGCGTTTCAGAAAACCTCTCGGAATAATCCCTTGAGCCTCCCCACAGGGCTCCAGCCCCCTAATGGATGCTTTGATGACAGCAGATAAAGGCCAAAGGTACTTTTATTCTCTCAGAAATTGCTCCAAATAAACAACCTTGATGATTAAAGCAATAGAAATCCCCGGAAGATTGATGGCTTGGAAAATGCTGCTGAGTGAATGAATAACTTCCCCCTTTATTTCCAAGAGCTAATATTTGTCCACATTTGCTGCCTTTTAGAAAAAAGTGCAATCTTTTTCTTTTTTTTTTTGTGCTGAGTGTTGGTCAGAGACAAACAATCACCATCCAGTTATTACTTGAACTTTAAACCAAGCTCCATTTATGAGCAACCGAGGCTGCCGTCAGTACCCACCTGTTTATGGGCCTGCACATGGGGCCGCCATACCTGCGTCTGGGCTTTTAGGGTTGGGCCAGGCTTTCAAATTCCTTTTGATGGCTCCCCCAATACACCACCTCCTTCCTGCTGCAGAAGAGTCTTCAGAAACCAGCCCAGAACCATTTTTAATGGTTGTGCTCATCCTGGGTCTAAATAAAACCCATCACTGAATGCCTAGGGGAGGTCTGGAGCACAGGATGGGGCTGCTCTGTCCTGGATAAGTTGGGGTGGGGGCTGGTTCCCAACCATGTCCCAGGCCACTGCTGAGAATTCCTTTAGTGCTGGACTGCTGCTTCTGTGGGCTGTACCCGGGCAGCAGGTGCCTCTGGGAAGCAACTGCTTTACTTAGTACTGTCGGGAACACTCTGAGAATTGGCACTCAGATAAGGTCCCACAGCATTGAGATTGAGTCCCTCACTCAGCCCTAGGTGTCCTCACATTGCCCTTCTTCCCCTGCTGAAGGGATAAATATCAGTTCTCTTCTGAACTAACTTTTTGGCTTCCAGAACAATCTCCTCTCCCTGAAGTTCTTGATTCCTTTCTCCCATGGTTGCTCTCTACTCTCTACTGAATGAGTACAGCTACGTACGGATTATCCTCTGGTTCTTCAGCTGCCTTCATTTCTGCCACCTTTTCTTCTGCTCCAGTTCAGCCATCTGGAAAAATCATCATTACCTGAAACTGTGTTAGCTCCTCCTAAAGAAGTCTATCCTTCTGTCTATCACCACAATCTCCTAAATCTTTCCACATATTTCTCTGTTCTTCCATACTTTGTCAGTCTAGTTAGCTGACTTCCTTCCGACCTCTTATTTCTTATCCCCTTTAACAGTTCCTCCCATTCACCAGCCAGTTCAGACTGTTTTATTTTTTTTTCCTTCAAATTCATCTGGCAATCCTGGATTCGACCAACAGTCACAGACTCTGCAGCTACTCCCATAATGCATTTCATCGGTGCACCAAGTGCCAGGTGCTCAGGTTACCATCAGTACATACCATAGTCTCTTTCTCCATCTGGGTCTGTAAAGCCACATTAAATCCTTCTACACTTTCTACACCTGGATTGTGGTATCCCCTAATGCCTATGTTAAACGCCCCTTATTCTTACAGACCTCCCAGCTTTCACTCTTACCCTGTAAATTAGGGTAGTGATAAGCAATATAAAAAAGGAAAAAAATAACAAAGAATCATCCCAGACCTGGGTAAACTACAAACAGAGATAGTAAACAGTGGAAGGTCCGGTCTCAGGCATGTCTAGGTTCACCAAGTATGTTTGGACATGAACCCATGCATCCACAAAAGAGATGAAACCAAGGTAAGGCTTGGTTTCAAAGATCACCACAATAGACACATGCCAATCACTGCTTGATTTTACCAGTCAAAGGCGTGGCAGACTGGAGAATCAATATGGTCTCTGACAGCCCCAGAGTCAGTGGTCTTCCCAGCTTTTTGTCAAATAACAGAGCAGGAAATTTCCACTGATAAGAACTGCTCTAACTGAAAGCATCATTTGTATAGAGTGGACTTGAATAGGGACTAGCTCTACTTTAACACACATCTCAAGTGTCTGTGTGTCCTGGGTGACAGTCCTGACCTCCCAAAACTTGCAAATCTGTTTTAATACTCGAGCAGTAACACATTAGCTGTTATAGTCTAGTAGGGTTGCCAAAACTTGGCTAGACTTCAGTTTCTTGATCAACGATGGAGTCCCAAACAAATGAGAAACCGCCGGGTGGAAGGAGGGGAGTCTGTAATGACTTACTAAATTACCAACTTCCTAACCAAATCCAGTCCTTTCAGTGTTCCTCAGGCTCTATTAAAAGAGAAACAATCTCATTTTTGTTTGCTTTTTAAAAAATTTTTTGGTTTGGTTTTTGAATTTTTTTTAAATTTAAAGAACCATGATACACAAAGTTATTAACAGTTATAGTTGGGTTTTAAGCCTAACCCACCACCAGTGTCAGCTTCCCTCCTCCAATATTCTAATGTTCTCTCCCACCCCACTTCCCTCCCTACCACCTTGGCAGGCACATTTTTAAATTGTGGTAGTCATTTAGATCCCATGTTTTCATTGTTTTTGAGTCTATACTTTGGATATACCACTCTCCCACAGCACAGGTATAACTAAATCCCCTAGTCCTTGCTGTTTTGTTTTCTCATCTTCTTCTTTTCCCCTTCAGCTTCTTTCTTTCTATGTATTTCTCTTTATACTCTAGGATCAAAGCTGATCTAGGTATCCCCCTTTATGACACTACATTTTCTTGTCCAGTCATTCTATAGACTACTGATAATTGAGATCATCTTGGGTTTTTCCTTCGTCTGTCTACTTCATTCAAGATAATATCTTGCAGTTCCAACCAGGTTACAGCAAGTTACACGGTTTCATCTTTTCATGCAGCTGCATAGTATTCCAAGGCATATATATATGTATATATATATATACACCATATCTTCATAATCCATTCAGCTGTCCCTAGACACCTAGGCTGATCCATATCTTAGCTATTGTACTGAATGCTACAATAATTAATGATCTGAATATGTCCTTTTATAAGTGCTATTTTCCAAGATCAAACCTTCCAGCATCACTTCTTGCTTGAAATTGATCCTACCAGGTTCACCAAGAACTTAATTGTAAAGTATTTAATCATCTTCCTGAGTATATAGTTTGAGATCCTTAGGTCGCGCACTTATTTTGGTTTTGAGATTCCCATGCTTTTCATTTTTCCCATCCTCTCTGACCAGTGTGATCTCTCTCACCTTGCTCTCCCAACTGCCTATTCCCACATCCTGGTATAAATGGTGTTTTATGGTATTTATGTTTTTGTCTTGTTCAATATACTCTTTCTATACATTATTATCTGTGCTACACATTTTTAAAAACATTTTTGTACTGACTATCTATAGAACAGACTATTATAAATCTGTTCATGATTAGGTTTCAGTCAATGATCCAGCACCCATCCCTCCACCAGTGTACAGTTCTCACCACCAGTGTCCCCCATTTCCCTCCCATCATCCCCCAACACTTTTCTCCTCCTCCTCCCTCCTCCTCCTCTTCCTCCTCCTCCTCCTCCTCCTCCTCCTCCTCCTCCTCCTCCTCCTCCTTCTTCTTCTTCTTCTTCTTCTTCTTCTTCTTCTTCTTCTTCTTCTTCCCTTCTTCCTTTCTTCTTTTCTTCTTTTCTCTTTCCTTTTGTGCATTATAGATTACAATGCAGGTACTTAGAGTTTATAATGTTTTTTCATGGTCTTCAGCATTTTTATCTGGAAGTATAGATAAGGCTGGAGTAGTTTTTTTCAACTGAGTGGCAGTTTTGGTGTGTGGACATGACTTCTGAGGCTTCCAGAAGTATAGGAAGGTGGGAGATAGCCAACCCGCCCCTGAAAAATCCTTGAGATTTCAGTCACAAAATTCACATACCCAAATTTTCAGCAGATTATACCTTGGTGAGGTCCATCTTGAGACAGTGGAGTCCAGTCAAGGGCATGGTGGCAATTTTAGATTGTGGAAGTAAGCAGCTGCCAGGTGGGCTACACATTATTATAGGCCTTCACTGATCATGTTTGTGTGAGAGATTCCAATTACTTATTTCTAACTCCAAATTTTCTCCTGGTATCCAGGAGTATATCCCACTCTGATGATTTGGTATCTGTACATTGGATATCTCATAGGGATTTACACTCTATGATCTTGTGTTCTCTCAACAGTAAGACTGGTGTTCCACCCTCACCTTTCTCTCTCATTGACTTCTTGATCTTTTTAAGCCAATGCTTAAGACATGATCCTTGGCCTCTTCCTTCCCACACAAGAGCCAGAGCCAACCTGGAATCCCTATTTTACATGCACCACTGTGTTTTCTGTACTTTGAGATTCTTGAGGATAAGGACATCAATCATCTGGGTACTTTAGCACCTCCCGTGGTGCCAGGAACTTCCTAGACTCTTGATATATATATAGAATTAATGAGGAATGACTTCTTGAAGCATGTTGTCACCATGTTACAGATGACTGAGTCTCAAAAACGTTAAATAATTTAACCAAAGCCACGGAGTTAGCAAGAGACGCCAAATTTTGAACCTAGATCTGTCTAAATAGAGAATCTATAAACTTACATGTTTGTCCTATGTCAGATTTAGGGATGTGGCATTTTCATGTGCCAACATTCTGCCCACATTTGTGGGAAGTTGAAAGCTAAGCATATAAGAAATTTGCATTGTGAATTGAAGTGGGAATCAAATGTTCACTAGTCTTTCAAATTTAAGATTCTATTTTGTCTGTGTCCTGATTCTGACAGATAGGGTCTAAGCCCCACCATATCACTGGAGAACTTTTCCCAGTTGCCTCTGTCTCAGGCTGGCCCAGCTCCCTTCAGCTTCCTTGCCATCGTGCTTCCCTTTCTCTCCAGGTGGCTATGTGCCATCTGGCACTTGCGCCCAAGGCTCCACTTTGCCAAATGTGCTCCATCTCCCAGCTAAAGACTGCAGAACCTAGAATTTCAACTTACACACATATTCATACACATTCTCACACACAGGCATGCATGCATGCCCACGTGCATGCACACTCGCACACGCGCGCGCGCGCACACACACACACACACATACACACAGGCACACACAGAGCTTTCTTGGTTAGAAATAGGCTGTGGTCCAGATTTTGAACAAAGAGAACTTGGCTGAGGCTAGAAGAGGTCCACCAGATTTTGAGCACTCCCATTGATCGTGTCCTGAAGTAAAGAAACACTGCGTAACAGACCAAAAACAAGTCTGAGTTGAAGGAAAAACCTGAGGACAATTGAAAGGATGAAAATGAGCTCACGTAGGCAAACAATAGAGAAAGACTCCCGGCAAACAGTAATCTTTGGGAGGGTAAAAGACAAAGACACTTGTGGAGATACAGGGTAAAGAATATTCAGAGAGTAGAGCACAAAATAATATTAGATAATCAAAACTTTTCCAAAAGACAATTGCAGTTGTGATATCAAAAACAAATGGAAGACTCTGAATAATAACAGCAATAATAATAATAATAATAATAAAAATAGGAGGAAAGATGAAATAGAAAAGGAATAAGAGGAGAAAGAACACCATTTTTTCCATTTTTTCAAATAATTATCCTGTGCCATGTCATAAGCCAAACCATTCCCTACATTCACAAGCTAATTCTTTACACAACCTTATGAGAAATATTAAATTCTCCATCTTAAAAATGAAGAACTGGGTCAGCCAAAACTGAATTACTTGTATTCTTAGGAAAATTCATTTTACTAAATGAAAGTAATTAGAAGGCAGATTAAATTAGGTTGGAGGGTGAATCGGAAGTAAAAATGGAGAGATAACAGAACACTTGTGAAGGTTTGGACACGTCACAAAAATGAAACGAGATAGGCCGGGTTGAATGTGTCAGCTCAGTACTGTCATAGGCCGTGCTACCAAACTCAGGCCTGAGCCCCTGTTTACAGAGCTTTCGAAGGGAAAAATTAAGGACATTGTACTGGATGTGTCTAGTGCTGACCTCGAGGGTCTGTATAGACATCTCAGAGAAATCTAAATTTAGCATTTCTCAAAGTGCAGCTCTGTGTTGCGCTTCTAAGGACACATTCTGAAGAATTTCTCATACATTCAAATTTGGGGACTGTTGCCACTGGCATAATTTGGGGGAAAGGACTGGAGTCTCTATATTTGGAGTCGGGGATAGGGGTGGTTCCCAGGCAGTATTCAGGAGCCCCAAACACCATTTCCTGCAATAGTTCCCGACTGGCAAGAGGCTCTGTTTGAAGACGTGAAGCTGTGCCTGACTCCCATGTAATTGACGATCACAGGACCACTCTGGCACCACTGAGGGGTTGCGAAGGCCTTTGGGTGTTTTGGGGTGCTCACGTGACATCAAGTTTTGAACTCCAGTCCTAGAGCATGTAAAACACATGTCACTGACCATTGAGTTATCTCTCTCTCCTGAGTCTCTGCGTTTTTTCTCTTTTGCTTTGTTATTGCTGTTGTTTCGGTTTGGTTTGGGGCCACTCCCAGCAGTGTCCGGGGCTTGCTCCTGGCCCTATGCTCAGGGATCACTCCTGGCAGAGCTTTGGGAATCATATGGAGTGCCTGCAATAGAAGTCAGTTCAGCCATGCGTAAGCCAAGTGAGCGCCCTACCCACTGCACTAATGCTCTGGCCCTGAGTCTCTTCATTTTCCTAAGTTCCAAGGCTGCCCAATAGAGAGACTAAGGACACTAATTCTAGGGATCAGCACTTTGTCCAACTTGTATAATAATATCCGTTGAGTGTTTGCTAGTTATAAATTGATGATTTTTAGAAAATAAAGCTCCTACATGACTGAATTTTTTAAAGGAGAGGGTCTTAGGATTAGATTTGAAGTTAGTTCTTTTTCTAGAAGTTTCCTTTTGAAATTTCAGGATGAGCTGATTTTGCACAATGAGTCCTAGCTTTACTCAACATATCTTGAATGTAGGCATTTATCAACATGAACCTTTGGTCCAACTGCTGGTTAGGGGTTTTGTGTGCAGACCACATGGCTTACTCATGAGTCCCTCCTTCATAGAGTCTGGTCTTTAGGAAAGATCAACAAATTCCTGGCTCTTTCAAGTTTAGGGAGTACTTGTAAACACTCTATCTGCATAGCCCACAGTCTGTGATTTGTATACAGATTAGCACTTCCATTCACAATTATGTTGCTAAAGGCCCAAAGTGATCAGGCCCCATACACACTCAGAAGATAGGATGGTGGAACAGACACAGTCCCACAATGAGTGTGAGTCCATTTGGATGGCTATAACAAGTTCCACAGAACAAACAGCTAATAAACAAGAGAAACTTCATTTCACTGTTCTGGAGCCTAGAAGTCTTAGATCTGGAAACCAAGCTAAATTGTTTCCTCTACTGGATTATAGAAATCTGACTATTTCAGAGCAGAAGGGCCTATGAAATCTCCCTTTAATAAAAATACAAATTCTAGTGGTGGGTGTGGCATGCAAACATATTTTGAAGAGTTGTGAAATTGCACTTCCAAAACATACAGTCAGGTAGACTTGATTTAATTTTATTAAATTAAAAATTAATTTAGTAATGAGTTCATTTTAGAAGCACTATAAGTCCTCAGAACTCATGATCTAATCACTCCAAAGCCCCTGGCTACTAATTTGATCCCCTTTAGGGGATTGCAATATTTAAATTTGAGTAAGATGCGAACATCCAAAACATAGCATCATGGTTTTCATCTTCAAGTCTAGAATTCTGCTAAGAATCCTCAGAACATGATCTTTTGATCTTTTGATGCTCCTTTATTTGTCACCTGACTACGTAGCCCTGAACGTGCCCCCAAGTCTCTCAGCCCCCTGGGTCCAGCTCCAACTTCCTTCACAGGCCTTCACCAAGGTGGCTATCAGTGCCCACCCCAGAGTTTGTGCTGATAAAGGAAAACTCTAGTCTGCGTTTGGTTCCTGCAGAACATCCTGGTAGATCAGAGCTAATCTCTCCCCGGAGCAATTCATCTAGGCTCTTAGTGGGGCCCTCGAAGCCTCCTGCTCAGAACCAAAGGCATAGTGCCTGGTACTGCAATTTGGGGCTGCGGTGAAGACCAGCTAGAAGAAGGCTGGGAAATAAGCACACAGAGAGACGTTCCTCTAGAGGCTGAGGAACCCCCAAGGAGTCGTGTGTCCTCGTGCCGAGTACTTTTTCACTCCAGCACTTGATTAAAAGGTGTTGGGCTATTTAAATGGTTGCTAACTTCATGACTAAAGTGTCAAACCTAATTTTTTTAAACTTTAGAAAATATATTTGCAAAGCTCTTTAAATGGAAACTTTTTTCTGCCAAGTTCCACCATAGCACACATTTTTACAGCCCTTACAATTCCTTGAAAAAACTCAATGTATAATAGAAGTGCTGACAGATGCTGGACCATTGCAGCCCGTCTAACAGCTCAGCTGTATTTATTTTTCATTACACTTGACTCTAATTGGTGCTGCTTTAACTGTGGCTCATACCAGCAAGAACCTTTTAACTCAGACATCAGCCCAGGGAAATTGGCCTTTTTCCCCATATCTTGGCTCTTAATATTAGCACATGCCCATATTTCTCCCCTTTTAAACGATCTTTATGTTTTTTGAAAGGCAGCTAGATTCATTTTTTAAAGCATTGGATTTGAAATTAAATAAAACTAAAATTTATTCCAGGTTTCTCTGTTAAATGACCTTTGAAAAATTCATTTAACCTTAATGAACCTCAGTTTCCTCATCTACACATGGAGAGCATAACTCCTATCTAGCAGGGTGATGATATATATCCTGCAGCTTCTAGAGATAAGGTTAGTGAGGCCTCTAGCAAAGTACCTCAAGAATAAAATGAGTTTGAGACCGTAGCGTTTAGTGCATACTATACATTCATCAATATTATGACTAATGACAATGCTTTATGCAGAAAAAAAAAATCTCTGTTTCTTATTAGTCCATGTGCCATTTTCTACAACTGCAATGAATAAAAAAATAAATAAATAAAACACTCTTTCGCATAGAGAACCCTTTGATAACCTGCATTTTTTTTTCTTCATTAAAAACCTACCAACTTGGGCCAAGAGATGGGTCTGAGCTTCAACCTTGCCCAGGTCTTCCCAGGCTGCTCCCAGAGGTGCTCAGGGGTGTGGGAATTCTTCAAATGACTCTCAAGTGGCCTCCTTAGATATGTTGACAGGGCCAATCAAACTCTCTTCTACTGGGCCCTGAGATGAAAGGCAGTGGCAGAGGTGTCTGAGAAATAAAAAAGGTATCCTGAAAAATCCCGGGGAAGTTCCTTCAGAACAGAGCCACACAAGGCTCGCGGTCTCTGAGCTGTGCATCCTCCAAGGAAGGTAACGGGGAGCGAGAAGAGTGTGGGCTTATCTAAATGGAGCGACTCTGGAATTGAGGCCATAAGGCCTTAGCTCCAGGCAAGACCACACCAAGTAAAACTGCTCCTTAAACCCATCTGGAATTAGACTGAGAGAAGAGAGGGAAGACGTTGCCCACTGATTAGTTGAGCACAAGGGACTTTATATAGGTGATCTTGACCAAACCCCATGGCAACACTTGAAAACCATCATGAATTTATGTGTATGGTGGAAGACTTGAGACTCAGGCAGTGGATTGCTGAGGTGGCACTAGAGCAAAAGGACAAATATTTGAAAGTTGCCTCAGAGATTCTTTTTTTTTATTTTTCAATTTTTATATATTTTATTTTCATAAAAGTAGTTCATAATAGTTCATTACAGGTAATATTTAAATACCAATTCCACCACCGAGCACCTTCCTACCATAAAAGAGGGAAGTATATGAAGATTGGATTTCATTCTGGAGCCATTTAAACCCAAATATAAGAGAATACTACAAGTCTGTTAAAACCAAACAAACATGCACTACTTTTCGTTACCATGTGCACCAGGAAATTCTGTGGTGCTCTCTTCCGGGAGCTTTGGTTTATAGTCTCTGGATCTTGGCCGTTGATGAGATTACATGGCACCGGGGGCAGTTTGTGCATGTGACTGCCAAGCTACTGGCATACTGGGGAGTTGTGGGAAGGAGGCCCAGTCCCGATCCGAGCAGGCTTGGATATCTCAGTCATGGGTTCCCTCATACCTGGGATCCTCTGCTGGTTCCTTCATGGATGAGGCTCATCCGAGTATGTGGAGAGTGGCCTTGAGCATGGCGGCAGTTGGGTCCTGGAGGTTTTTGGCTGCCAGAGTTCCGCTTGGGGCGAAGAGGGGAACTCAACCCGCCCCCCTCTGAGGTACCCTGGTGAAGACAACCGCCTCAGAGATTCTCGACCACAATTCCAATTGTGTAGGAATCAAAAATATTAACTAACTTGAATCTTGTTATTGCACAAAACATATAAGAACAACAATAGAATTTTTAAGATGAAAGAAAGAATCACACAGGACTCTACCAGCTCATCAAAATCACCTTTTTAAAATTCTGGTAATTGCCATCTGAGTGAAAATTTTTCAAAGCATTTAATAACTTAGTGCTTTAGTTAAATCACTTGTGTAACCTGGATGTAGAATTTATATATAAATAAATATATATAAGAAGTCTCACAATGGAGACGTTACTGGTGCCCACTCAAGCAAATCAATGAGCAACGGGATGACAGCGATACAGTGATATAAATATATAATTTAATTTTTGAGTAACTTTTGTTCACAAGATTATAAATGTTCACATTTTTTAAGAGGACAGTGTGTTATGATACCATACCTATCACCAAATTGCCACTGTCCCTCCCTCCACCATATTCTGTTGGTTGATCCTTTTAATCCACTCTCTGTGTATTTAGTAACCTCAGTTTTTTGGTCAAAGTCTAAAATATGCTTTATGGTAGACATTGTCTCTTATCTTGCTGTGCTTCTTGTGTACCACCTATAATGAGATCATCTAGTATTTGATGAAACAATAAGTTTTGGTTTTGGTGGGGGTATTTTTCAGCTTTGGGGACCACATACAACAATGCTCAGGGGTTACTCCTGGTTCTGCACTCAGGAACCACTCCTGGTGGTATTCCAGGGGAGGGGACTACATGGGATTTGGGTATCAAACCTGGGTTGGCTGGCCATGTGCAAGGCAAACGCTCTACCAACTCTACTATTCCTCCAGTCAGATATAATAAGGTTGAAAGTGACAGAGACTAATAATACTCAAAGCCAAGACATAATCCCCACTGTCTTTTTTACACATAAACTGACTCTTAATGAACGTGATAGAATTTATTAACAGGTTAAAAAAATCATTATGAGTAGTGTCAAAAAAGTAGTGTTATTCTCCCTTCATTGTGAACAGAGTCAAAATTGTGGCTGTGAGCTGAAGATGATTTCAGCAAAGGTGCAGTTAGCCTTTGTTACGTACTCTTGGATCTAGACGGTGCCTGCCAGTGTTAGACCACTTGTACTGTGTCATGTAATGATTGAGATGACATGAACAGTCGTTGGGGTTCCTTAACAAGACAAAAGTGAAAAGGCAGAACAAAGCAGAATGTCATGATTGCATGGATCCTAGAAGTCTAAATTTCTTCCCATCTACCTGGAAGCATTGAATCTGAGACCCTAATAATAGGTAGAGAAGAAGAGAAATGGAGAAGTAATCAAATCCTCTTTAAACTAAGACAAATACAGTGAGTGGACATCTCCTATGATTATACTAATCATGCTTTTCTAATCACATAATGTATAGTTATTATGTTTAGGGAGGAGGAAAACTCCCTACCTTTTTGAGTTCTTCCTATACTGGATGAGTAATCAAATAAAGGGAGAAAACCAATTTAATAAAATACATGTAGATCATTTACATGACTGTTAAGTTGAAATTAAAATGACTGAACCAGGGATTTGTATTCGATGTTAAGAGACCTGGAACATTAAGGAAAAAGAAAATAGAAATGTCTCATGAGGAGGAGGGGATGACCTCATTTATTACTGAGAATAAAAGAATGAGTTGCTCAGATAGGGAAGACAAACCTGTTAATAAAACAACACCTGGATCATAATTCTGCAACCACATCCTTATAGGACATAAGAAGGGAACACAGTGATTGCTTCTCTGATTATGAAAAAAGCAAAGGACTGAGACAAAGATAAAAGCATATTCTCATCCCTAGAGACTCCAGTGCTATTAAGTTAAAATATATTCTGCATCCTTAAGTTAAAAATACAGATCTCCATTCTGTCCAAACTAAGTTAACCTAAGTTATCCTGAACTGAGTTAACCTTAGCACCCTACATTGAGGTAATACTTATTGTAAGAAGCTACTGGGCATATTAAGTAAAGCCTCTTTATTTGTCAATTGCAGGGAGACTAATTATACAATTTTAAAAAACAAAAGAACAAAACACATTTATGAAAGCATTTATCTGATAATTTAACCACCATAACAACACCATCACAGAATAATATCACTTTACATTTATTTCTTCCATTGCTTTTTTCTATATTGAATTCATTGAGATTACAATATAATACATAAATCATTCACTTTTTCAGTTAACCTTATGACAGCTTTCAAATGTCACTAAAATTATTTCAAAAAATAATTTTGAGAGCCCATGTAACATTTTATATAACATACTTTAAAAGTGGTATCATTTTGATCAACCAGATTAACTATGCTAGGTTTTTAAGCTTTCCAAAAAAATTTACTAGTGGCCAGATAAATAGTACAGTGGCTTGACTTCTTCTGGTATTCCCATTTTCTATTCGCTGAAGTTGCTCTGCACGGACTGTTCACACAAGATCACGTGGGACCGATGGAGAATATCAGGTGCTGAACCTAGAGCACAGGCATAAGATTACAGCTATTCGGGCCGGAGCAATAGCACAGCGATGAGAGTGCTTGCATTTGGCCAACCCAGGCTCGATCCCCAGCACTCCACCTGGCACCCGAGTACAGGAGTGATTCCTGAGTGCAGAGCCAAGAGTAAGCCCTGAGCATCACCAAGTATGATTCCCAAACAACAAACAAACAAACAAAATGATCGCAGAAATGGGGAGATCTTAAATTTGTGTACACAGAAGGACAGAAGTTTCTGCCCAAGCTAAAGCATCAAGTCCCTGGACGTGAGGCTCAAAGAACTAGGACCTCTTTCAGTTCCACTTCCGGAGTCCTCTGAGATTCTAAGCGAAACCAATGAAAATGTCTCTGCATAGGGCCCTGGACATGAGACTAAGGCCTACGAGCAAGTCACTCCAGCCTGATTGCTCGCTTCCCAACTGCCAGCTCTATTTCCAGAGTGTTCTATGCTTCTAAGAGCAGAGATAAGAATACATCTCAGGTGATAAATAGAACTCCCTGGTCATGAGACTCTAAGGCCTACAAGGGAGGCAGGCCAGGCCTTTCTCAACTCCTCCATTCACCTCTCCCACCCATTTCCAGAGCCCTTTGTTTCCAAGAGAATAAATCTGTGGGAATAGTGGTCTTTGGGCAGAGGATCCTGGACAGGAAACCTCCAGTCATTTGGTGTCATTGGGACAGTCAGTTATCAAACCTGAAGTGATCAACAAGATAGAGCAAAGAGCAGAGCCATGAATGGTAGATCCTTCAGAACAAAGCCTCTTAATCAACAAGCTGCTAAACCCATCATCCGAGGCAAGATTGATCTCTGGGCTGAAAACCCTGCTCTTCTAAGAGGGGGGAAGGGATATTCCTCTCCTTTCTGGCTAGGCCTAGCAGCAACTATATCCAGAGTTCTCTGCCATAAAAATGGGCGCTTCTCCACAGATCCTCCAAATTTCCACAGAACTGAAAGCTCAGTAGGAACACAGCAAATTCAATGGGGAAGTTTCTTGGAAACCCACCCAGTTTCATGAGTAAAATAATAACACAGAAGGCTCAACCCTCACCAACCAGTTCAGTAAATCCTCAGGCAACTTTAGTAACACCATTGTGAGATATAACAATTATCGCACATTGACTCTTACTATTGATCTATTTTGTAATAATTCCACTGGCAATTTTGTTGTCACAAGCAATACGCAGTAAATTTGTTATGCACTTGCTACAGGGGTGGGATTGGGGGTGGGAGGGAAATAGAGGATATTGGTGGAAAGAAGGGAACAGTGGTATGAGATTGGTGTTGGAACATGGTATACCTGAAACTGTATTACAAACAACTTTGTAAATTACAGTGTCATAATAGAATTTGGAAAATAGCATAGTATCAGGCCACTTGTCTTACATATGGTCAGCCAGTATTGGACCCCTGGCATCTCGTATGGTTCCCCAATCCCACCATGAGTGATCCCTGATCTCAAAGCCATAGATTGCTGGATGAATACTACTGGGTGTGACCCAAATCTCTCCAAAATAAATAAACTGCTATAAAAGTAATGTTGACTTCCATGATGGATTTTGAATTCCCAAATAAACCTATTCTTATCCTACTCTTGCATTACAGATACATAACAAAGTATATTGAAAATATTACAAATAAATCAAAGACAATCAAGTTAAATACTATCAATTGCATGAACCATAAAACATGGAAATATGTTATCAGATAAGTAAAATGGAATCTTACTGAGCTCTAGAAATAAAAACAGGCAAAAGCATCTGCTAATTACCCATATTAGGAGTAAATATGGAAGAAGACTATTTGCACATTTGTAAGTAACTACATGTAGTGTGCAAATATTCCACGATTCAGTTCTGACAGGTACCATTCCAAGGAAGGAGATCTCATCTCCGTTAATACTATCCAAGAAGTTATACTGGAAAAGATTCTTTTGTAAAAGGCATAGAGAAATGCATTAGTAACTGTGAATAGAGAATAACAAGAGTTCAGGTTTGTACCCCAAACTTTCAGTTGATACTAAAGTATTGCAAGGAGCTGGGAAGGAATAAATATATTGCCTAAATAGCCAAGACATTGGTCTAGCTGCCTATTGTTCTAAACACTGATTTATAGCATCTTTATGGAATGTAAGTTCCAGTCTCTAATATCTGACCTTAGTTCTTAAAGGAGGAGCACTAGCATTCCAGAGAATATCTTTGTGTATACACGTCATTTATCTACCTATAAAGAAACCAGAAAGAAAAGAAAACGAAATTTACAGAAGTTTGCAGTAACAAATATCAAAGCACATGAAGAAAATGAACACCATGAAAGATCATTATAGTTATTTAATTATAAAACATAGTAGCTGCCTTTTATTCACTCCATATAATATGCCAGAGGTTATTATATTTTATACATAGTTTATCTCCCTAAAACTAGAGCACTCACAATAATAACATCAGAGGAACCAGAGGAACAGTGGGATCAACATCCCAGGACTGATTCCTGAACAAAAGTCCAAAAAGCAAACACTGAGCACTGCTGGTGTGACCAAACACCCCTGCCCCCCAAATAAGAATAATTTTTTAACCTTATATCTTTAATGGTATATTTGCACAAATAAGATGGATTTTAGAATTTGAATGGGCACAAAATTGTACCATATATACTAGAACATTTTAAATTTTATGTTGGCTTTTTACTGTACCATAATAAAGAATATACTGTGCTTTTTGTTGTTTGTTTAGGTTTGGTTTGCAGTAGTTTGTTTAGGGGCCACACTCATGGTGCTTAGGGCTTACTCCTGACTGCATTCAGGGATCACTCCTGGCGGGGTGAGGGCATCATATGAGGCTTCTGGGGATCAAACTCAGGTCAGACACATACAAGGCAAGCATCCAAACCACTGTATCATCCCTCTGGCCTCAAGAATATTAGGTATTTTCCCTTTGGACCCTGCTGTGGAGCGAGCATGATGGAAGAGCCCAAGGAAGCACCCTTGGACTCCAAACAGCCCACTGAACTAATTCCGGCATGGGACCAGAGACCCCACGGTGCGCTGAAACAGTGGGACCCGGGCATCCCCCAATTCTTTTAACCTCTCTCTCTCTCCACACCTCCCCCCTGAGCACAGCGCAGGATCCGCGGTTTTCCTGAGCGCAAAATGGAGACGCCGAGCCTCTCTCTAGGCTTCTCCATCTTATGAGCACCATAAAAGGGTAAAAGTTTGTAGTGATGTTATTTCTGGTTGTACTTTCCCTGGACTTTATACAGAAACCCAAAACCGCGCGGCCGCGGCCGCGCGACCTAATGTCATCTTAGCATCAGCAATATGTAATATGTCCCTTTTTAATGGGTCGGACTTTTGTGGGAGATCCTAACAAGAATAGTAAGTCTGTTGCTGAAATATTGAAGGCAATCAAAGTGGTAGCCATCTCTCTAGACTGAACTAAGCTATATCCCCACACCAGCTGAGAAGAAATATCCTTCTTTCTCGGGAAGAAACGCGGCGTGGTGTCAAACATAGTGTGATGTCCATTAAGCAAACAGACCTGGTGGCGTAGGAATGGGATATAAGGGGAAAAATTATGTACATGGAACAGTGGGACGCTGGTGGAATCTCGAGCCGGAGCCGATACCAGCGCAAGCCCTTCGGTTCCAGAAACTGCTTGCAGACACTCTACTAGTCTATCAACTAAGCCAGAGCCCCACGCCTGCCGATGATGGGAAATAACCATCCTTTTCGGTTTTTTTTCCCTTGTCAGGCAGCGTGGCGATTACCAAACAGGCGTGAACTCGGTGGCGCGGGGCAAGGGGGAAAAAAGAAAAGTTACGTAACAAACAGCGGGACTTAATATCTCTATATTCTTAGCAGTGGAGAACTATCAAATGCCTCCTTGGCAATAGGACTGCTTTCCTTTTTTGGGGGAAACCCCAGCAATGGTAGTGAGTTGTGTGTTGAAACATGGAATGTAATCGAGATAAGGCATAAACGAAGTGGAACTTATGTACAAGGGTGGGGACTGGGGAGGTGGGAGGGGGCGGCAGGTATACTGGGGGGGGGGTTGGTGATGGGAGATGGGCACTGGTGAAGGGAAGGGTGTTTGAGAATTGTATAACCGACATAATCCTGAGAACTATGTAACCCTCCACATGGTGATTCAATAAAATTATTATTAAAAAAAAAAGAATATTAGGTATTTTAATGAAAAAAGAAAAATCCAAGAACTTCATTAATTTCTACAAGGCACTATTATGTTTAAAACATTCTCCTCCTGGGGAGGCACCGGCCCCTCCCACCGCCGAGATGTGATCCCGGGGGCCGCACGCATGTGCGGCCTCTCCGCAGCTGCACAAGCATGAATCCAGACCCAGCAAAACCTCTTTCGGCATGGGCAACTCCTCGCAGAATGTCTCCAGCCTGAGAACTAAGCCTCGGCCCCGTGCCCGCCCAGGAGGGGAAAGGTATTTCTCTCTCTCGCCTCTTTCTCTTCGGGGATGAAGGGCGCGATGTCTGCCATATTAAGACGACCACAGATGGGGTTTTCAAGCCTGCAATGATCCAATATCTAGAAGAAATCTCCCTGGACTTAGTGTTAAAGTACAGAAATTCAAAACCGCGAGGACGCTACTGCGGCCGCACGACCTTATTTGTCTTCACAGTAGGTCTGAATCTAGTGAGGTACTCCTAACAACAATAGTGAGGTTTTTGTTGAAATATTGAATGTAACCAAAGTAAACAGAATGTAAAATGAAACTTATCAGTCACAAGGTAGGGGGTGAGGGGGCGGGATGGGAGGTGTACTGTGTGGGGTTTTTTTTTTTTTTTTTTTTGGTGGTGGTATATGGGCACTGGTGAAGGGATGGTTGTTTCAGCATTGTATAACTGAGACCTAAGCCTGAAAGCATTGTAATCTTCCACACGGTGATTTAATAAAATAAAATTTTTATTAAAATAAATAAATAAATAAAATATTCTCCTCCTCTGAACACCAATCTTAGCATTATTCTTCTGTTAAGTTTCACCTGGAAAGTTTCTGTCAGCTACTAATCTACACACTGCTTTGTATATGATCCACTATAGCTAGTATTACTTTCATCAACTTTACAAATTTACATATTCTAAGAATGATTACTATCACTCTTCAATATGTTGATATTTTACAACAAATATTTAATATCTAAATAATATTGGAAACTGATTTGTACTAAAATAGAAAGTAGTACTAGATATTAATGTCAAGGGTGAACGGAAAACAATTTTCTAAATGTCCATTATTATGATTTTAAACACAGTTACTTCCCCTTTGAAACATAACTTTAAGGTGTTAATCAAGTATTATTCTGATCTGGCAAAAAGAGCTCTTACCACTATAATACACAGTTATTATGTATATATAAATTCTAGTTAGATAAATGCATGTATTCTTATCTTAGACTGATTATTTTTGACATTTAATTTCTAGAATTATAGGACATTTTCTAGAATTTGTATTCTTGAGACTTCAGAAACATTTTCAATCTGTTCATTTCATTAAATTTGCCAGTAAGGGCTCCCCAAACTTGTCTGAATAGCGGTTCATTGTAATATTTGAGACTTTTGCTTGGGCATTCCTACCTGTAGAGAAAAATGTAAAGTAAGTACAGTGATGGAAATAATACTTAAAGGCTAATTTTTAAATAACCATTACTGTTTTAAAGGCTGCAACTTCCCTTTGAAACCTTATAAGACCCAATAACTTAACATTAACTCTGAGAGCTTCCTAGCTGTTCTAGAATCTTGAACTTCATTTGACTTCCAGACAACACATTTCTTAAATCCTATTATGTAATGTTCTTTTGCACTACAACAAATAAAACACCATATCTGAGTTGCTAAAAATATAGAATTGGAACTAAAGAGACTTTGCCTCATTTTTATAATATCTCCATACTCTAGTTTCTTCCCCAAAGCAAGAATAACAACAGTAGTTACACCATACCATTGTTGTTGAAGATTAAAGAATTAAGACTTATAAAACAATGAAATAACACCTACTATTAAGTAAGTACTTCGCACATATTGACTATTGTTTAAGAAATGTAGCACAGCAGTAGGGAGTTCGCCTTTCATGCGGCCGACCTGTGTTCAATTCCTCTGCCCCTCTCGGAGAGCTCTGCAAGCTACCAAGAGTATCTCGCCCACACGGCAGAGCCTGGCAAGCTACTCGTGGCGTATTGGATATGCCAAAAACAGTAACAATAAGTCTCTCAATGAGAGACGTTACTGGTGCCTGCTCGAACAAATCGATGAGCAACAGGATGACAGTGACAGTGACAGCTGCTATTATAACCCTAACATTTCAGTAGTAATTTTCACTGAAGCTAAAAGATGAGGTAGTGAGGAGGTAGCAAATGAGTGAGAGTAACAACTTCTTCTTAGGAGGAGACTGTCAACCTTTTAATAGGATATTAAGAGGTTCTGTGGTAGGTCACGGGTCTCTCGAGGGTCACTGTATGGCTACGGGTGACTCAGTTCCTCTCTCAGAGTATTCTTCCTCCACATAATAAGTGGATTGAATTAGTAGATCCCAGTTGTCTTTCCTCTGACACTTTACTCTTAAGTTTCCTCTAAAATAAGCAAGATTAAAGGTATGAAATCAGATAGAGTGCTATCAAGGGTAATGTTAAGAAGTTGCAATGTTCTCCCTATCCTGCAGAAAAATTGCTTCTTATTTGAGAACATCCTGGGAAAGCTATAAATCTCTGTTTTATAGAATGTGTGTGGTCAGAATGGGTAGACTTATGCTGGCTGGTGTGGATCCTCAGGAGGACTGACATTCTTACTGGCAAAATAAATAACCCTGTAGGAAATAATATTATTAGAAAATTGGTAGACATAGGAAGGAGTGGGCAGTGGGGAGAAAATTTATCTTTAAATTGTTTAACAGATATTTGCAATTTTATGACAAGACATAATAGGGCTTATTTTTCTTACTTTATAGATACGAACTTAAGGTTGAAATTGTACTACACTTGATCTTAGCCAAAAGGCCGAGAAGCGATATTAAGGTTGAAATTGTATCACTATATCACTCTCATCCCGTTTTTCATCAATTTGCTCGAGTGAGTGCCATAACGTCTTCATTTGTCCCTATTGCATGCTAGTGTAGCCCGATGGCATCTGCTTGCTCTAGGAACATGAAGAGCACATTGTTGTTACTGTATTTGGCATATCAAATGCAACACAGGTAGCTTTCCAGGCTCTGCTGTGTGGGGAAAATAAATAAATAAATAAATAAATAAAAATAAAGAGGTCGCATGACCATGAATGTGGCTGTTCGCTCCAGGAAAAATTGTGTCGTTCTCTTCCAGGAGCTTTGTTTTATAGTCTCTGGACCTTGGCCATTGATGAGATTACATGGCGGGTCGGGGAGGGGGGAAGGGGAGTTGGTGGGTGTGACTGCCAAGCTACTGGAAAACTGGGGATCTGGGTGGAGGAGGCCCAGTCCCAATCCAAGCAGACTTGGAGATCTCAGTCACAGGTCCCGCATACCTGGGTTCCTCTGCTAGTTCCTTCGTGGGTGAGGCTCATCCAGAACCCAGCCACAGCCATGCTCAAGGCCACTCTCCACATGCTCAGACAAGGCTAAAACAGGCTGAAACAGGTAAAGTAATTTTGCAATCATCCTAAATAGGTAAATAAATGGAGAGTCAAAGCTAAAATGCAACCTTTCCTGTGTCTGCTCTTCTCATCCCAGCTGGGTACTGTGGATATCATCTCACCTGATCAATTCCAAAGGCCAGTAGGAATAAGACTTGGGGAGACATGATTATCCAACCCCATTAGCTGGTAGGTAGCAGGATGAATCTATTGACCAAAAACTTCTATTGGAATGCCAAGGGCAAGCCTCCTTATCTTTGCAAGTTTCATCTGTACTCTGCTCCAAAGTTTTCCTTTAATCAAGATGAAAAATCTAAATGAAATTATAAAATTATTCCTTTTTTTTTTTGCTTTTTGGGTCACACCTGAAGATGCACAGGGGTTACTCCTGGCTTTATACTCAGGAATTACTCCTGGCGGTGCTCAGGGGACCATATGGGATGCTGGGAATCGAACCCGGGTTGGCCGCGTGCAAGGCAAACGCCCTAACTTCTGTGCTATCACTCCAAACCCTATAAAATTATTCTTAAATTAATCTTACTCAGTCCAATTCTTGAACTCCTGAATAAATTTAATTTTTATGATTTAGGAAAACAATATTGTGTAAAAGAAATAATGGAGAATTGGGATTCATATCCTGCCCTCCACTACTTATTGATTAAAATTAAGCAGGTTCTTGAGCCTTAGTTTCCTTGCATGTGATTCATAGTAAATGGTGTATCATTCCAAGGATAGTGCCAAAATTTAAAAGATATAATGCATATAAGTTGCCCAATACAACGATCAATTCTTAATAACTGCAAATTCCCCGTTGCAACAGCGACTCACATTTCATGATTCTTACTTAAGTGAGAGACAGGAATTATAAAACTCCTACAATAAAACATAGGAGAAAATCTCCTTGATATTGATCTTAGCAACGGTCTTTTAGTATAACACCAAACCACATTCAACAAACAAATATAAAGACACTGAACTACATCAAAAGTTTCTGACTAGCAAAAAAAAAAAAATTAATCAGTAAAGAAAAAAGTAGTCTAGTACCAGTGACTTCTCCAACCTAGTCAGTTGTCAGGTTAACACCCCATCAGGTTGCATAGATCAGTTACCCTGCAGAGCCATCCTGGAGTCCTGGAGGGATACCAGGACCCAGATGAAATTCTCAGTTAATACCCCACGCTAGAGGACCCCAAGTGTTGGCTTGCCTGACTGCTACTTCCCAGTCAATTCATTAGGTGAGCATCCCCTAATGAAGCAAGCATCCTGCAGAGCCAGCTTGGAGTCCAGAAGGGACCCCAGGACTTGGGACTGAAGTCCCAGTTAACAGAAACCCAAAGGTAACTGAATAGAGCCCTAAAATCAGAATATGAACTTCACAGAGTCTGACTCTTCACACTAAGGTACCAATATACCCACGGAAATCCACAATCCTAAGATACCCTTCATTGCCTCTAGGGGTTGAGTAACTAAGATCGTTCTTATGGGATGGTCCCATAAGAACTACCCCCAGAAATCAACAGACACAACGGGGACTTGTGTAAAAACCCATCATGCCCAGAAGTGAAGATAATAGGCCAGAAGGTTCTACCAGCACTAGCTGCTCTATAACTTCTCATATAAATACTTCAGACACAATGATGTGAATATTTAATGAGCTCAAAGAAAAATATATGTAAAGGTACATGAAAGAATGAAACAGAAATGAAAAAACTACAATTGATGTTACAGAACTGACAAGTATGGAAGAAAAAAATTAAAACCCTCAGTGGAAGACCTCAATTAACAACAGAGTAAAAATAGCTGAGGAAAATATTAGTGAGCTATGAATGATTTGCAGGAAAAATCTTGTAACAAGCAGAATATGAAAAAAAGTCTTAAAATAAGTAAACAGCACATCAGAGAACTATGTAATTAATTCAAAGGGAATAATATTGGAACACCTGATTCCCTGAGGAATATGAAGGAGAATTCAATGAAGAAGCAGTAGTCCAAGAAATTCTAGGTAATATTTTTCCATATTTGAGGATTCATGAACCCAGATTCAAAGGCCCAAATGACCCCACCAAGAGGGATACAAATTAAAAAAAAATAAATCAAAGACAGACTGAAATCCAAATGTCAAAAGCCAAAGACAGAGACAGAATAGTGCAAACAATAAGGTCAAAGCTAGAGCTCACATACAAAGGAAATCCCATAAGATTCACAGCAGATTTATCAAATGAGACTCTGTGGGCCAGGGAAGAATAGGGGATAGTAGTAAAAATTTTTTTAAAGAATGAAATTAATACCTCACCAAGAATACTTTATCCAGCTAGATTATCATTCATATTTGAAGGAATGACACAAAATTTTATGAGCAAGCAACAGCTTAAGAACTTCACAGTCTTAAAACTAGTTTTGCAAGAGGCATTAAAGGGGCATCTTTATATGGCAAGACAGACCTCACAATCACTCATAACTCCTGCAAAATAACAACAATAAATTCCTTCCATTCCATAATCTCCTACAATGTCAATGGACTGAACTCACCACTGAAGAGACACCAATGAGGAGTGGCAGGATGGATCAGAAAACTGAATCTAATGTTCCTGTGCCTACAAGAGACACACCTGAGCAGTTAAACATAAGCTCAAATAAAAAAATGACTGGAAAACAATCTTACAGGCAAACAATGCCTTTAAAAAGGCCTGAAAGGCTATACTCCTCTCAACACTGATTTCAAATTCTAAAAGGTCTTAGGAGATAGGAATGGCCATTTTTTAATAGTCAATTATCAATATATCAAAAATAACTCACACTACTAAACATATATGCTCCCAATGATAACCCTTAATTATTTTTTAATTGATAGTTTATTTTTAATTAGTGAGTCAACGTGAGGGTACAGTTACAGATTTATACATTTTTGTGCTCATGTTTCTCCCTTACAAAGTTTGATAACCCATCCCTTCACCAGTGCCCATTCTCCACCACCAGTAAACCCAACATCCCTCCCCCCCTCCCCAGTCCCATCTCCCCCCACCCCACACTGCCACTATGGCAGGGTATTCCCTTTTGTTCTCTTTCTCTGATTAGGTGTTGTGGTTTGCAATAAAGGTGTTGAGTGGCCATTGTGTTCAGTCTCTAGTCTATATTTGGCCCGCATCATCTTTCCCCCACATGACCAACAACCACATTTTACTTGCTGTTCCCTTCTCTGAGTTGCCCAGAATGAGAGAACAGCCTCCAAGCCATGGTGATAACCTCCTGGTACTTATTTCTACTATTCTTGGGTGTTCGTCTTATAGTCTATTATTCTATATTCCACAGATGAGTGCAATCTTTCTATGTCTGTCTCTCTCTTTCTGACTCATTTCACTTAGCATGATACTTTCCATGTTGATCCACTTATATGCAAACGTCATGACCTCATTTTTTCTAACAGCTGCATAGTATTCCATTGTATAGATGTACCAGAGTTTCTTCAACCAGTCATCTGTTCTAGGGCACTCGGGGATAACCCTTAATTATTTAAAGCAACTTCTAGTAGACATTAAGAAAGACATTAGTAATACTTTGTCACTCCTTTTCCACCACTGGATAGATCTGGTGAAAACTGGCAAAAATTCAAAAAAGAAAATGGTCTTTTTAAAAAATTTTTTAATGTTTTTTATTATTATTATTTTAATTAGCGAATCACTGTGAAGGTACAGTTACAGATTTACACACTTTTGTGCTAATGCTTCTGTCATACAATGTTCAAGAATCCACCCCTCCACCAGAGCCCATTCTACATCATCAATGAACCCAGTATCCCTCCTACCCACCCAATTCCATCCCCCCACCCCACCCCGTCTCTGTGGCAGGGCATTCCCTTTTGTTCTCTCTCTCCTTTTGGGAGTTGTGGTTTGCAATAGAGGTATTGAGTGGCCATCGTGTTCAATCTATAGTCTACTTTCAGCATGCTTCTCCCTTCCCAAGCGGGTTCTCAAACCACATTTAACTTGGTGTTCCATTCCCTATCTGAGCTGTCTTTTCCCCCAGCATGTGAGGCCAGCTTCCAGGCCATGGAGCCAACCTCCTGAAACTTATTTCTACTATTCTTGGGTGTTAGTCTCCCATTCTGTTATTTTATATTCCACAGATGAGCACAATCTTTCTATGTCTGTCTCTCTCTCTTTCTGACTCATTTCACTTAGCATGATACTTTCCATGTTGATCCACTTATATGTAAAGTTCATGACTTTATCTTTTCTAACAGCTGCAGAGCATTCCATTGTATAGATGTACCAAAGTTTCTTTAACCAGTCATATGTTCTTGAGCACTCGGGATTTTTCCAGATTCTGGCTATTGTAAACAGTGTTGTGATGAACATGTAAGTGCAGATGTCATTTTGACTATACTTTTTTGCTTCTCCAGGATATATTCCCAGAAGTGGTATTGCCAGGTCAAATGGGAGCTCAATTTCTAATATTTTGAGAAGCGACCATATTGTTTTCCAAGAGGGCTGAACTAGTCGGCATTCCCACCAGCAGTGTAGAAGGGTCCCTTTCTCCCCACATCCTTGCCAACAGTGGTTGCTTTTGTTTTTTTGGATGTGGGCCAGTCTCTGTGGTGTGAGGTGGTATCTCATAGTTGTTTTGATCTGCATCTCCCTGATGATTAGTTATGAAGAGCATTTTCTCATGTGTCTTTTAGCCATTTGGATTTCTTCTTTGAGAAAATTTCTGCTCATTTCCACTCCCCATTTTCTGATGGGGTTGGATGTTTTCTTCTTGTAGAGTTCAACCAGTGCCTTATATACCCTTGATATCAACCCCTTATCAGATGGGTATTGGGTGAATATTCTTTCCCATTCTGTAGATTGTCTTTGTATTCTGGTCACTGTTATCATTTGTGTTGCAGAAGCTTCTTAGTTTAATATAGTCCCATTTGTTTATCTCTGCTTCCATTTGGTTGATCAGTTGCGTGTCATCTTTGAGTATATCGTTAGCTTCAAGATCGTGAAGGGTTTTGTCGACCTTGTTGTCAATATATCTTAAGATTGTGGTCTGATGATGAGGTCTTTAATCCATTTTGATTTGACTTTTGTGCATGGTGTCAGGTCAAAGTCTAAGCCCATTCTTTTGCATGTGGTTGTCCAATTATGCCAGCACCATTTGTTAAAGAGGCTTTCTTTGCTCCACTTCACATTTCTTGCTCCCTTATCAAAGATTAGATGATCATACATTTGGGGTTGTGTTTAGGGATATTCCACCCTGTTCCATTGGTCTGCAGCTCTGCCTTTGTTCTAGTACCATGCTGTTTTAATTACTACTGCTTTGTAGTAAAGTTTAAGGTTGGGGAGGGTGATGCCTTCCATTGTCTTTAGGAAAGTGGTCTTGAAGAAATAAACAGAAGACCTTGGCCAATAGGACATATGCAGGACACTTCATCCCCCCAAAAGTTGAGTGTGTGTTCTCTGGTGCATATGGAACATTCTCCAAGATAGACTAGATACTAGTATTTCTGTGTCACAAGGCATATTCCTCTAAAATCAAAAAGATACAAATGATATCAACTATACTCTCAGACCACAAGGAGGCCTTGACAATAACAACTAATTGTAAACTGAAATTATTAATTTCCAAGTGTTTGAGTTTTTCCCCAAAACTTAAAAAATAAACACTTATTGCTGAACAACTAAACAAGTGAGTCAAAGAGGAAATCAGGGAGGAAATAAAAAGATTCCTGAAAAAAAGAAAAAGAAAATAAAGAAATGAATTACAAGATCAGACAAACACAGCAAAAAAAAAGTTAAGAGGAAATTTCATAACAATGAAGCATTCATTAGGAAACAAGATCCACATAAATAACCTAACTATGCAGCTTAAGCAGCTAGAAAAAGGCTAACAAAAGAAACCCAATTAAGCAGATAAAAGGAATAAATAAAACTTAAGGCAGAAATTAATAAATTGAAAATTAGGAAAAAAGAACAATTTAAAAGATCAACAAAGCTAAGAGCTAGTTCTTTGAAAGAATAAACAAAATTGACAAACCATTAGCAAGATTCTAAGAAAAAAGGAGAGAAAAATGTAGCAAATTGATGCAGAAATGAAAAGGGTGACAATACAACAGATGCCACAGAAATTCAAAGATTCATCAGGAATTACTTTGAAGACCTTTATACCAAGAAATGGAAAACCTAGAAGAAATGGATACATTTGGGGATTATCCTAATTTTTCAAAGCTCAATCAAGAGGAAACAGAGCTCCTAACAGGCCAGTTTCTATCAAGGAGATCAAACGGATGATCAAAATTCTTCCCCCAAACAAAAGCCCAGGCGAGATGGATTTACTTGTGAGTTCTTCCAAACTTCTAAATAAGACCTATTCCAAATCTTTTTCAAGCTCTTACAAAAAGTTGAATGAGCAGATCAATCAACATAAAATACCTTATCAGCACAAGAAAAAAAATTAAATGGTCATAGCAATAGAAGCAGAGAAAGCATTTGGCAAGATCCAGCACCCATTAATGATAACAACTCTCAATAAAATAAAATTTGAAGGAACTTTCCTCAACATGGCTAAAGTCATTTATCACAAATCAACAACAAACTTCATACTGAATGATGAAAAATTGAAAGCCTTTCTTCTATTATCAGACAAAAGAAAAGATTGTCCACTCTCACCATTGCTGCTCAGCATAGTATTCAGAATAGTATTAGAAGCCCTTACCATAGAAATTAGTCAAGAAAGAGATGTCAAAGGCATCTAGGTCAGAAAAGAAAAACTCCAACTCTTTTTATTTGCAGATGATGTATACTTTACCTAGAAAACCCTAAAGATTCTACAAAAAAAAAAATGTTCCTAGAAGCAATAGACTTGTACCGGAAAGTGGTATGCCATAAAATCAATGCATAGAATTTCATGGCAAACGAAATTTTTCTATAAGTAAATAATGAAACAGAGAAGTTAAAAAATAAAAAAAATGTAATTTACAGGGAGCTGGAGCGATAGCACAGTGGGTAAGGTGTTTGCCTTATACACAGCCAACCCCGGTTCGAATTCCAGCATCCTTTATGGTCCCCTGAGCACTGCCAGGAGTAATTCCTGAGTACAGAGCCAGGAGTAACCCCTGTGCATTGCCAGGAGTGACCCAAAAAGCAAAAAAACAAAACAAAATGCCATTTACAAATTTAACTTCAGAAAATCAGTACCTAGGAATCAGCTTAACAAAAGATATGAGAGACTAATAATACAAAGAAAACTATAAATCACTGCTAAGAGAAATAAAAGATGACACAATGAAATATAAACATTCACTGTTAATAAACTGGAAGGATTAACATTGTAAAATGACAATTTTGCCCAAAGCATTATGCAGATTAAGTGTAATCCCTATAACAATACCCATGATATTTTTAAAAGACTTACACTCTGTTGAGATTTTCATGTAATAATAAGCCCCCAACCCTCAAGTTGTCAAAACAATATGAGGGGGAAAGGTAGGAACCTTCTTCTGCCAATTAAAAATTATATTATAACCTTATAGCAATCAATGTTGTGATAAATCACTTTTTTTATTTTTTTGCTTTTTTGGGTCACACCCGGCGATGCACAGGTGTTAACTCCTTGCTCTGCACTCAGGAATAACTCCTGGCGGTGCTCAGGGGACCATGTGGGATGCTGGGAATCAAACCCGGGTTGGCCACATGCAAAGCAAACGCCCTCCCCTCTGTGCTATCACTCCAGCCCCCACATTTAAAAATATTTATACCTCTTTCTAACACCATGTACTGAAAGTCAAATCAAAATGCATTTAAGACCTCAATATCAAACCTGAATCCAAAAATTATGTTAAGAAAAACATTGGTAAAAACACTTCATGACATTGAATTTAGAGATATTTTCAATGATCCAATGCCATTGGCAAAGTAAATAGAAGCAAAGATAAACAAATGGGTCTACATCAAACTAAGAAGCTTCTGTACTACAAAAGAAACAATGACCATCCCACAGGCTGGGAGAGAATATTTGCCCCACAACTCATCTAAGAGAGGACTAATATCTAAGATATAAAATGCACTGTTAGAACTTACAATAAAAATAATTCAACCCCATCAGAAATGGAGGGAGGTCAAGATAATAGATGAACTGAAACTTCCCCAAATAAGAGATGAACATAATCAAAATGCTCAGCATCACTCAGCAAGGAAAAGGCAAATACAAGATATAATCTCACACTAGTGAGGCTGCCACACATCAACAAATATAAAAAAAAACAGCCAATGTTGGCAATGATGTGGGAGAAATAGGAACTCTCATCCACTGTTGGCAGGAATGTGGACTGGTCTAGTCTTTTTGGAAAACAATATGGATACTCCTCAAAAAAATTTAAAAAATTATGCTTTGTACGATATAGTAATTTTACTTCTTACCTTCTGCCCAAAGGACCCAAAAATTCTATTCAGAAAAGACATTTGTACTCCTGTGTTTATTGCAGCACTGTTCAAGATAGCTGAAATTTAGAAAGTGTTCAAGAATCGATGACTGGGTAAAGAAACCATAGTACATAGTGCAGAGAAATACTACTCAATTACAAGAAAAGAAAAAAAATCATGGAATTAGCTGCTAAATAGGTAGATCTGGAGAGTATCATGCTGAGTGAAGTTAATCAGGAGAGAGACAGACACAGCATGTTATACCTCATATCTGCGATATAAAGAAAAATAGTAAGGAAATAACAAATGCCCAGAGGCAGTAGATACTAAGAACTGATCTTTAGAAGGAAACGTATTACTGAAGGGAGGGTGGGGGCAGCTGGGAGTAGGATGATGGTTTCCTGGAACATTGGAACAATGGTGGAAGGAAGCATGAAGGGAACCCTCTAGTGGAGGGTGTAGTGCTAGAATGTTCTATGAATGAAACCCTACGATCATCAGAACTGTAAATAAAGGTGCCTAGAATAAAATAATATTTTATGAAGGCAATCAGCAAAATAGGAGAAAACATTTGCAAACCATGTAGCTGATAGAGGTTTAATTTCTAAAATATTAAAGAAATATACAACTTCATGCAAAAGAAACAATCCATTTTTTTTCAAATGGGGAGTTTGCGGGGCTGGAGCGATAGCACAGTGGGTAGGGGGTTTGCCTTGCACGCGCCCAACCTGGGTTCGATTCCCAGCATCCCATATGGTCCCCCGAGCACCGCCAGGAGTAATTCCTGAGTGTCCTGAGTGCATGAGCCAGGAGTAACCCCTGTGCATCTTCGGGTGTGACCCCCCCAAAAAAAAATCAAAAACAATTACATAATATATGTCATACATAAATAACCAAGTTGTAGGAAGTAAGTATAATTATGTAATATTGAATATTGCAAGTATAATTAAAATACTTTAAAAAAAATGTGAAGTTTGTTTTTTTCAAAGAGAACATATAAATTGTCAGTCATGGGAAAGATCCCTACTCACCAAGGAAATTCAAACCCACAAGGACATATCACTGTGGATTGGCTATCATTAAAAATACAAGCCATAGCAAGCATGGGTGGGACCATGATGAATAGGAAACCACTGTGCATGGTTCATAAAAAGGAAAATTTCTTAGCCAAACCAGGTCGTTTCATCCGGAGAAGGGCAGGTAAGACCCCTCCCCACCCCAACAGAGCCAGTTCCGGCAGCCAAAAACCTCTAGAACTCAACCATCCCTGTGCTCACAGCTGACCTCTATCCACAGGCTGGGAGAAACCTCACCCTTGAGTGAACATATTCCTTGACACCATCGATATACTGAAAGTTGCAAACCACATTTGATTGGGAAGGCAACCAACCTTAGGTGGTAATGTATTTATACAGATATATATATGTATATATATACATATGTATATATATATATATATATATATAAGCACTTGACATCCCGTTGATCTTCGATTTGCTCGAGTGGGCACCAGTAATGTCTCCATTCGTCCCTGTTGTGTGCTAGTGTAGCCCAATGATATCTGATCACTCCAGGAACAGGAAGAGCCTCAAATCGTTCATGCAGGGTTTTGATGAAGAAGTCTGACCATCTCATTGGTGAACGGCCACGTAGTCTTTCGACATCCCATGGAATCCAGTCGGTAACAGCTCTAGTTCAGCGGTCATCTCTGAATCGCATTACGTGTCTGCCTCATCTGATTTTTGAAGCCTTGGCAAATGAGACAGCGTTCCTGATTCTTTTTTTTTTTTTTTTTTTTTTTAATTTTTATTAAATCACCATGTGGAAAGTTACAAAGTTCTCAGGTTTATATGTCAGTTATACAATATTCAAACACCCATCCCTTCACCAGTGCCCAAATTCCACCACCAGAAACCCCAGTTTACCCCCCGCCCCCACCCCCCTACCCCCTACTGTATAACTAATGAATTTCACTTCATTTTTTTCTTTACCTTGATTACATTCCATAATTCAACACAAAACTCACTATAGTTGACATAACTCTCTCTCTCTCTCTTTTTTTTCTCTTTTTCCTTTTCCATTTTTTTTTTTAATTTTTCCCCCTCATCCCCCTTCCTGCGCCTCATAGTATGGTGTACTCCACGCCACGTTAGCCAGCGTGGGGCTTTTGCTTAGCTCATAGTCCAGAGGTGGCTGTTACATTAAGAACCTTCAATATTTCAACAAAAACTTACTGTTATTATTTGGAGTTTCCACCCAAGTCTGACCTGTTCAAATGGAACCCTTTCACATTGATGACAATTATAAATGTTAAGTTGACCGTCAATGGAGGTCAAGATAAGCACACAAAACTCAATCTTTAACAACCATGTTACTAATCTCATAGGAATGTTTAGTGGCTCATGGGTGAAAAACGACAATCATCACACACTTTCCTCTAAGAAACTTTTTGTCTCTAATTTTTAGCAGATTATTCATAATAAGCAATATAAAGTAAATTATTTCAGTTCTGCTTGGGTGGCAGGGTTTGGAGTTCAGGATGGAAATGTGGTGAGAAGGTGTAACGGTGGTGGGATTGGTGTTTGAATATTAAATGTAGTCAAATATTGTGAACAACTTTATAAAAATAAAATTTTAAAAAAGGAAATGTAAATTTCATTACACTTTGGAAAAAGAATGAAACTTCTTTTAAAAAATTACAAATAGAAGTACCATATGACTCTCAATACCACTTCTGAGTATATGCACTGTAGCACTGTAGCACTGTCATCCCATTGTTCATCAATTTGCTTGAGCGGGCATCAGTGACATCTCCATTGTGAGATTTGTTGTTACTGTTTTTGGCATATCGAATACACCACAGGTACCTTGCCAGGCTCTGCCGTGTGGGGCAGGATACTCTCAGTAACTTGCCGGGCTCTCTGAGAGGGTTTGAGTATATATTTTAAGGAAATTAAGTCACTATTTGAAGACTTAATCTTCTTTCCCATATTCATTGTAGTATTGCTCAAGATGACTTAGCCAGGGGGACAGCCTTAGTTTTCATCGATGGATAAAGAAGAAAGGAAACATGATGCATAGATAGAGATATCACATGAACTTTTAATGAGATATCTTTGTATCTTTAATTTTTTTACCTTTAAAAGGTAAAAAACCTCAGGAGTAGATAGTGCAGCAGGTGCTGCCAATCCATGTTCAATCCCTGGCACCATATACCCATGTTCAATCCCTGAGCCCGTCAAGGATAAGTCTTTATGAAATGGAAAAAGTTTATGGATATGTATTGATATACTTGTAACAAAAGGAAAATTGTACATATACCCAGGAGTGTAAGCATGTCTATAAACATAGAAAGATTCATCTAAGCTTTGTGAGTAACAAAAAATAAGTAGGAGCAAACTTCATCAGTTAGGGTCAAATCAAGAGGCAAAAACTGAAATAATTTGAACAAGGAGAGTTCAGTATGGTATTAGCAATAACAATATCAATATTAGCAATAACAATATCAATAACAATAACAATATCAATATGGTATTAGCAATAACAAGAGACTGGAAGAACAGTATGATGGCTACTAAGGGAGAAAGAAAAAGAAAGAATACAGAAATAGCAGGGATATGTTAGTTATACCTCTGGAGTTGAGATAGAGTGCTGAGGAAAGGAATACATCTGGGAGCCCCTCATCTAACAGTGACATGGCCCTGAATGGCACCCCCATAATAGAAAAGTGGTTTTCTTGGGATTTCATGCTAATCGATTCCTTGAACATCCATTCTCTTGGATACCAGTGGAAATTGTCCATAGGGGCACGATATATCAGAAAGCTGACTTTAAGGCCACCTTTGGGGAAACATCAAAACTTTCCATAAAAATGTCCACATGCTGCTGGGTCCGAGGTGCCTGCCATGAGTCACAGGGGAATGACACTGCTTAAGCCATAAAGGTAGCTGAAATCTTCTAAGAGGAACTCAAATGGAAACTAAGAACAGTATCCCAGTGTATTCCAATGACACCCATTACCCGTGATGCAGAATGTTTGCAGGCAACCTTTCCATTGTCATAGAATAGGCAGAGGGGGGAGGCTCTGAAGCTGAGAAGCAATTCATTGAAGACTAGCACAAGCCGAAATACCCAGCAAAGAGAAAATTAGAAATATTTACATCAAGGTAGGTTATCACCATAAAAATTAAGAAAAAAATTTTAATTAAGATGAAGTCATGCTATTTGCCACTCAGTGGATAGAACTGTGTAGCGCCATGCCGACTGAAGCAATAGCAGAGCAGCTAGGGCGTTTGCCTTACACTAGGCCAACCCTGATTTGATTCCTCCACCCCTCTCAGAGAGCCCAGCAAGCTACCGAGAGTATCCTGCCTGCACAGCAGAGCCTGGCAAGCTACATGTGGCATATTTGATATGCCAAAAGCAGTAACAATAAGTCTCACAATGGAGACGTTACTGGTGCCCGCTCAAGCAAATCAATGAACAACAGGACAACAACAGTGCATATCTCATAGTGATTTAATTTAAAAGTAGAGTGAAAAGTTTTTATAATTCATTATCTTCTCCACTTACTACATAATTGCGAAATAAAAATTTTTAAACCACAAATGTTCCAATATCTCTGGTACCTCAAACTCTGTGTCAAGGACCAATTCTTTATCTCTGTCTGCTCAAGAAAATGTATACGCTATACCTTATTTATTCTAATCTCCAGTAAACAACATAATTCTAGCATATAACAGACACTATAAATTGCTACCAAATGAATAAGTAGATGGGAGAATAGCTACGTTGAACCCATTTCATCTTCCATGTGGGCATTCTCTCCCCAAAGGAATTTTTTAAAATTATATTTCCAACATGTTGCTCAGAAGTGGTGAGCTAAATAGTGAGCCAGTTTAAGAAACTGGTAGAAGTAGACTTGGTAGTAGCTCAATAGGCTGAAACACAACCTTTGCATGCAGGAGCACCAGATTGCAGTCCCAGCCACTGAACACTGGGTCAAGAGCAGCTCCCGGATGCATCCAGGTGTGGCCCCATTTTTTTTTTTAAAGAAAAAGAAAGGCATGGGCTTCAGCATCAGAGAGGCTGACATTTGCTCCCATCACTATTACCTGCCTGTTTGGAAAATTATTCCAAGCCTGTGAAGTATTTTCTTTACCTATAAAATGAGGGGGAAATACGTATCTAAGAGAAATTTTAGTGGATTAGAGCTGGGAGGAGGGTGAGCCCACCACTCACTTTTAGGGCTACACCACTGTCAAGGTAGCAGCCATCAAAATTTTGCTTCTGAGTGTCTCACTGGCTTTTTTGTTCCAGTCCTGTTACAAGGATGAAATGAAAGTCAGTCAAGAATATACTAGAACAGTGCCTTACACCTAGTAAGATCTTGGCAACTTGTTAAAATTCTGACTTACTCAGATCATTATTTATTATGACTTTTGTTGTACAATTGTTACTCTTAAACTGTCTCACCACTTAGCTCAGCACTTCTGTGCAATATGTCGGAAATATAATTTAAAAAATTCCTTTGCGGAGAAAATGCCCATGTGGAAGATGAAATGAATTCAGCTTAGCTGTTCTCCCATCTATTTATTCATTTGGCAGCAATTTATAGTATCTGTAATATGCTAGAATTATGTTATTTACTGGAGATAAGAATAAATAAGGTATAGTCTGTCTTCTCAAGGAACCCAAAGCCCAAGGTGAAGGAAAAGACAAATTTAGTGAATGATAGCAATATGGCATCTGCTGTAAGAGAGATGTGTTGGACCTCGGGTAGCCCAGAGGAGGAAACACCTATGTTTGGCAAGATAAAAGAAATCTTCCAGATGGCAAGAGTAGTAGATCCAAGTCATAAAAATTGAGTGGTACTTTGCAAGCTTTCCAAAATAGTATTCTTTTCCACATAGCATTTTTTACTTTCTTACAGTGCGAATGGGTAACACAGGGAAAATCACACTTTTCTCAGAGATGAAAAAGACTACAAAGATCATCAATTGTCAGGGGTAATACCTTCATGAGGGTATACCCTCTCTAGAGTGCACTGGAAACCTCACTGATTTCTTTTGACTTGAATGAACAAGCCGCACAGAAGAGCCCGGCAAGCTCTCTGTGGCGTATGTGTCAAATACAGTAACAATAACAGGTCTCATTCCCCTAACCCTGGAAAGGTCCTCCAATCATTGGAAAAAAACGAGTAAAGAGAGGCTGCTAAAATCTCAGGCTGGGACAAATGGAGACATTACTGGCACCCATTCGAGTATATCAATGAATAAAGTAATGACAGTGACAGTGATACAGTGTTATAATCAATACTGTGAGGTTACTAGTATCCTGTGGCAGAGTGCTGGAGGTCCAATTCACAAATATTGGAAAGGTTGGACTGCAGCTGAATCTCATGAGGAACATCAGGGACTAGTTCATTTTTCATGAACATTGTCTTCATGAGATTCAGCTGCAGTCCAACCTTTCCACACTCATGGTCGAAGTCTGCCAGCATTTGTGCCTCTTGGCTAATGTTTGGTGTTATTAGAATGATATGTCATCAGTGAAGTGGAGGTGGTGTAGTTGCCAACCATCTATCTTCACTTCCATTCCTTCGCATTTCAATTATCACATGATGTTCTCGAGGGTGGCACTGAAGAGTTTTGGCAAAATGGTATCGCCCTGCCGAGGCCCTCTGTTTATGTCGATGATCACTTCCTTGTAGAATGATGAGATCCTGGTGGTGAATCCATAATACAGCTCATGGAGGATCTTAGTGATGCACTAAGTTTGGATGCCCTGTTTGGCTAAGACTTCGATAACCACTTCAATCTCAATAGAATCAAAGGTCTTCTTTAAATCGATGAACGTTAAGACAGAGAACTGCACTGGGTTCTTTGAGTGCAATTTCTTGGCTGTGCTCGCATTGGGGTCAGAGAGAAAGCGAGGAATGCTGCTCATGCTATGTAACTGTGTTCTCCAGCTCCAGAAACCCAGAGTGGCTCAAGTCTCTGCTAATTCCTGGAGCAAACCGGAGACAACAGGCTGATGTGAGTGATTGTAAGTCAAGGCGGCTCTGTGCCTCTTGCCTCTGTGGGAGTGTATGTGATAAAGGACAGCTGGGAAAAGCTGTCCAGTACTGTGGGGCTTCTGGCGGAACTGGCATCCCTTTGTGTCCCGCCAGAGAGGGAAAACAAACCTGAAAACCTCTTTTCTTTTCTTTTTTTGTCACACCCAGATGCTCAGGGCTTACTCTTGGCTTTGCACTCAGGAATTACTCCAGGCGGTGCTCAGGGGACCATATAGGATGCTGGGAATTGAACCTGTGTTGGCCGCGTGCAAGGCAAACACCCTACCTGCTGTGCTATCACTCCAGCCCCAAACCTGAAATTGGATCAGGATGGTAGTCTGTGATTTTACATTTTATTTATTTTTATCTGGCGGTGCTCAGGGCTTACTCCTGGCTCTGTGCTAAGGGATCAATCCATATGGGATGCTAGAGATCAAACCTGGGTTGGCTATGTGTAAGGGAAGTGCCCTACCCGCTGTACTATCTCTCTAGCCCTCGTTCATGTAAATTTTTGGACTACTCATCTGCTTAATAAGAGCAGGTATTTCCTTTGGACTCTGGAAGCTGTTTTATATAGTCTTGACACATTAGGAGCAGATCAGCCTTTGCCAGTGATGCTCCTTCAGGATTAAATTAGTGTTGGTGAGGGGGGAAGGTGCTCAATATCCATGGCAACATTGCAAAACAAGCAGAGTGGAGCTTTGGGGCTTCCTGATCCTGTCTCTTGGTTTCAGTGCTTTCTAGCCATTGGGCCTAATCCTTTCCAATGATCACAGAAAATTTAAAAAATTGACAGAGAGGCATCTTGAATGCTCGCAAAACCTCAATGAGCTTAGTCACCATGTGGTTGTGGTCTATCATGCTGAATCCTTTTTGGAACCCAGCTTGCTCATATGGTTTTCCTTCATCTAGTGTTCTGTCAATCCTATTCAGGATGACTTGAGTGAACAATTTGTAGATGATGAACAACAGGCAGATCGGGTGATGGTTGCCGATGTCGTGGATGTCTCCCTTCTTGTACAAAATAACGGTCCTGCTGGTTTTCCACTGGGATGGAACCTTGCATTCAGACAGGTAGCATGTGAAGAGCCACGTCAGTGTATTGACAAGTACTGACAGCAGATTCTTCAGGTGTTTGGGTCTGATCTTGTCTGGACTGGATGCTGTACACTTCTTTACCGACAAACTGGCATGTCAGATTTCAGAAGGGAGAACACTGGGAATGACATATTCATCCTGCAGAATTTGGTATGTGGGAAGGTGGACGTGGCTGTCAAAGAGATCCGAGTAGAAGTCGTGGATAACCTTCTCCATTGCCCTTCTGGAAAAGATGATAGATCCATCAGGACGTCAGAGGGCGGTCATATTGGTCTTGTAGTTGGCGAAGGACAGGCAGGCATTGTGAATACTTTTCCTAGCTTCTGCCACATCGGCCAACACTGCTGCTCTTCTCCCTTTGAGGTCTTCCTTTATCGCTTCTCTGCACAGCTCTGTGAGCTTGGATGTTAGCTTGTGTTTGACTGAGACTCGAGCTAATCCATGTTGGCAAATGAGCTCGAGAGTTTCCAGACACAGGTGTCTTTTTATGGCTTTCTCACTCTCAGCATTCCTCGCACAATCATGGAGGTGCTGAACCAGTTGATCATAGTCCTCGTTGATCTTGTCAATGATGGCATCTTCTCATATTGCCGCAATAGTGCCAAAGAGCTCCCAGTTGGCAGTCATTCTGGGAGTTCTCTTCTTAAACTTTCTCACAGCTCCATGAAGTAGAATTTCTCATAAAAGATACAGTGGTCTGATCCTGTTTGGAATTTTGGGACAACAGTGACATCAATCAGGCAAAACCATCAATTGAATATGATGTGGTCCCATGTCCAACATTTAGATTCAGCCTTCTGGAACTGCGAGTTACCATGGATGGTCTTGGCCGACATGATGAACTCAGACAGTCTCTCACCCTGTTCATTCCATTCTAGGCCATGGGTCCCTAAGTAGAGTTTTTCAGGCGACCTTTTCTGTCCTATATTGGCATTAAAATCACCGACAATGACCTTGTAGAAGGTGTGGTCTTCTTTATAGAGCTTCTCCAGCTCTATGTAGACCTTCTCAATTTCTTCTTCATCATAGTTGGATGTTGGTGTGTAAACGATGAAGATAGAAACTGCCAGCAATGAACCACATCTATTCAAACATAAGCATCTGATTCAGGTTTTTAGACATTTGAATGAATCAATTTTCATGGCCAAGTTCTTGTTGATGAGGACACCGACACCACCAATGCCTCTACTGTCACATGTTCTGAAGAACACTTCTCCAGTGTCGAAAATGGCGTGATGTGATTGGTGCCTTCTCGTCCCAGTCAGTCCAATAACATCACACTTGATCTTCTGTGCTTGTACCATTAGGTCCTTGATGGATGCTTCCAATACCAGCATACATGCATTGAAAGTACAGCCAGTCAATCCTCCTGGCCCTTGTGTCTCTGTCCTTGGGTGTCAGCCTCATGTGATGTTATTCTATACTCCACAAATGAATGCAGTCCTTCTATGTCTGTCCTCTCATTCTGACTCATTTCACTTACCATGATACTCTCCATATCTATCCATTTATAAGAAAATTTCATGATTTCATCTCTTCTAACAGCTGCATAGTATTCCATTGTGTAGATAGCTGGAAGAGTGCTTCATGAGCGGAGGGGAGAAGGCAGATGGAATAGAGAAAGGATCACTAAGAAAATGATGGCTGGAGGAATCAGTCGAGATGGGAGATGCGTGCCAAAAGTAGATAATGGACCAAACATGATGACCTCTCAGTGTCTGTGTGAGCCATAATGCCCAAAAGTAGAAAGAGAGAGAGTATGGGAAATATTGTATGCCATGGAGGCAGAGGGAAGGTGGAAAAGGGGGAGTATACTGGGAATATTGGTGGTGGGGAATGTGCACTGGTAGAGAGATGGATGTTTGATCATTGTATAATTGTAACCCAAACATGAAAGCTTGTAACTATCTCACAGTGATTTAATAAAATTTAAAATAAAAAAATAAATTACAGTCATTTTAGTCCTTCTTCATTTTTGGCAGCCTAGTTCGTCCCTGAGATTTTAGCAGCCTCTTCTTGCTTGTCCTTCCCAAAGCTGCCATATTGGGGTCTCTTTCAGGGTCAGGAGAATGAGGCTCATTATTGTTACTGTTTTTGGCATATAGAATACACCAAGAAAAGACACAAAAATGTCAAAGATGTTTGGGCAGTTCTATGCACCCTCTCTTGTGTAGGCCATCCTGAGCTGATCCTAGCCTTCTATATTCCTTTATGAGTCATAAGCATTCCCTGAGGCAACATCTGGTATGGACAGACCATGTAAACTGGACCTTAACTTTCCTTCATGAACATGCTCATCTTGTCACTATGCCATGAAGCTGGACATCTCAAACTATTTTGACTGGAAAGTTTTTGTTGGACTTATAGTGACTTGTCAGTTATGTGTCTGATGCTTTTCTTCCTTCTACAGTATCATTTTTTCTAATACTGAAAGAAAAAAATAATATTAATTTCTTTCCATCAGTAACTCTCCCCCAGAGATTCATGTTTGTAATGATCTCTAATTTAAAATTTTCTTTTACTCTATTGAAGTGCCTATATTAAATTATTATTGATTAAATAAGGAATTGTTTTTGAAGCTGCTTTTATACAAATTGTAATTCATGAAAAACCCATGGGCTATAGAGCCACAACATACCAGGAAATTTCATAGAGAATTCAGTATTTTTCTTTCCCTGAAGTATGAATAGAAGACTTTTGTCCAAGAGAATATGAACATTTTAGTTGACAGTATTGCAAATATTTCTCATAGTTACCCTAAAATTAATATTTTTCATAAATAACAAAAATTGTTCTATAAAGTTTATATTAAAAATTTACTTATAGTGGAAAATTCAGTGTGCTGAATATGTCTTATGTCAAAAGTAAGGTAAATAAATAAAATTATTTAAACTTTTCCCCTACCATAAGATAGACACATGAAATTTTATTTTGCTTTATTTGGGGATGTAGGGGACTGGGTAACCCAGAGATTCTCAGGGGTTGCATCTGGCTCTACACTCAAGAATAACTCCTAGTGGTGCTTGAGGGACCATATGAGATGCTGGGGATTGTGTGCAGGTTGGCTGTATGCAAGGCAAGTGCCCCACCAGCTGTATTATCGTTCCAACCCCAGACATGTGAAATTTTGACAACATATAGTGATATTTTAGGTATTTAGTGGTTTGCTAAATTTCTTTGCATGGCAAATGCAAGTGTTGTGTACAGAAAGTGTTATGATTACATCAAATAATCTGCAATCAATCTGACCTATAGCTCTGTGTTTTAGATATAATTCTAAATGCTGAGTTGCACTGCAGCAAGATATTGTTTGGCATCATGAGAATGATAAGTTCCTGTAATTCTGCACTAGCCTTTTAAACTTAAAAGCAAATGGCAACTACTGTAACTCTAAGAAGGGTCTAATTTTGTAGCATATCACCAATACTGCAATACTAAATATCATCAGAAATTCAACTTCCTTCCAAAGGAAAATTTCTTTTTCAGAGCTAAAAAGCTCTATAGAGATTTTTTTTAAGTGAGCCGGCTAAGGGGATAGGTCACTCCCGTAGCAAAGACCCAGGAGAAAATTAATTCCTTGTACTCATGTAATGGATTAATAGAAAAATAGAACAGAAAGTAAAACTGATACAGTTACCAAGTCAACAGAAGAAAAGTCTAGGATACACTTTGTAACCTCCCAACTGCCTACTTCAACTATCTTCAGCTTTCTTATTTCAAGTTCAAATTTATATCAAACTAAAAACAATTATATACACCCTGCTGACTTTCCAGATTCATCTCATGAACATCTCTTTATATTTATTGAAGGTTTAAAATTTTATCTTGTTTCACTAAAATGTATAAAGTAAATTTTGCATTTATTGCATCAAGAGAGTGTCTGAACAAGCAAAATTTTCACTAAACCCAAGTTGACTATTCATTGTAAATACTTTAGTTGCCTGCAGGGATCCTCCAGAACTCTTCTTTAAATACCTTTTTGACAGAAAAAAAAATGACTCAAGAAAAAGCCAAACAGGATAGCACAGTGAGAAGAGAGATAGTACAATAAATGAGTAGGAAATTTGTGTAGCATGCGGCCAAACTAGGTTCAACCTAGGTTCAACTAGATTACTCCTAGTCTGCCAGGAGTAATCCCTGAGAACAGGGCCAGCCCTGAGCACCACTGGGTGTGACTAAAAAAATGAAACAAAGAAAGAAGAAAAGGGAAGGAAGGAAGGAAGGTAAGAAGGGAGGGAGGAAGGAAGGAAGGAAGGAAGGAAGGAAGGAAGGAAGGAAGGAAGGAAGGAAGGAAGGAAGGAAGGAAGGAAGGAAGGAAGGAAGGAAGGAAGGAAGGAAGGAAGGAAGGAAGGGAGGGAGGGAGGGAGGGAGGAAGAGAAGGAAGGGAGGAAGGAAGGAAGGAAGGAAGGAAGGAAGGAAGGAAGGAAGGAAGGAAGGAAGGAAGGAAGGAAGGGAGGAAGGAAGGGAGCAAGGAAGGGAGCAAGGAAGGGAAGAAAGAGACAGAAAGAAAGAAAGAAAGAAAGAAAGAAAGAAAGAAAGAAAGAAAGAAAGAAAGAAAGAAGAAGAAAGAAAGAAAGAAAGAAAGAAAGAAAGAAAGAAAGAAAGAAAGAAAGAAAGAAAGAAAGAAAGGGAGAAAGAGAGAAAGAGAGAAAGAAAGAAAGAGAGAAAGAAAGAAAGAAAGAAAGAAAGAAAGAAAGAAAGAAAGAAAGAAAGAAAGAAAGAAAGAAAGAAAGAAAGAAAGAAAGAAAGAAAGAAAGAAAGAAAGAAAGAAAGAAAGGGAGAAAGAGAGAAAGAAAGAAAGAGAGAAAGAGAGAAAGAAAGAAAGAAAGAAAGAAAGAAAGAAAGAAAGAAAGAAAGAAAGAAAGAAAGAAAGAAAGAAAGAAAGGAGAAAGGAAGGAAGGAAGGAAGGAAGGAAGGAAGGAAGGAAGGAAGGAAGGAAGGAAGGAAGGAAGGAAGGAAGAAGGAAGGAAAGAGAGAGAGAGAAGAAAGAAAGAAAGAAAGAAAGAAAGAAAGAAAGAAAGAAAGAAAGAAAGAAAGAAAGAAAGAAAGAAAGAAAGAAAGAAAGAAAGAAAGAAAGAAAGAAAGAAAGAAAGGAGAAAGGAAGGAAGGAAGGAAGGAAGGAAGGAAGGAAGGAAGGAAGGAAGGAAGGAAGGAAGGAAGGAAGGAAGGAGGAAGGAAGGAGGAAGGAAGGAAAGAAAGAGAGAGAGAAAGAAAGAAAGAAAGAAAGAAAGAAAGAAAGAAAGAAAGAAAGAAAGAAAGAAAGAAAGAAAGAAAGAAAGAAAGAAAGAAAGAAAGAAAGAAAGAAAGAAAGAAAGAAAGAAAGAAAGAAAGAAAGAGAGAACTAAACACACAATACTAAATTTAAGCTAGGAAAACCAAAAGGGCAAAAATGAATTCAAGTAGTTCAAATATGGCTGTTTGAAAGTAGAGGTACTGACATCAAGGTAAGGAACAAAATTTTCTCAGGCTCTAGAGAGATAGTACAGGGGTGAACGTCAGACACTCACACTGCAAGTAGCTGACCCCAGTTCAAATTCAGTAACCACATGAGTGATCCCAGAACACAAATCCAAAGTCCTGAGCACAGAATGGTATAACCTCAAACAAAAACAAGACAATAACAACAAAAGCAGTGAACAATGAAGTGATCTCAATACCTGAACCTTAAGCTTATCAAATATATCCTTCAGTATTATTCTCAGTAAGCTTACATCCATTTTCCTGGTCCCTGGAAAACCAATTTTTGTCCAAATCAGACTAAAGCCAATAACAATGAATCATTAAATAAGCAATGAAGAAAATCTTTCAAAATTAGAAAAAGATAAAAAACTTCAAATTAAGAGAGGAAAAATGATCATTGGAAACTCTGTCTATATGATAATGAGATTAACATTATCAAAGAGAAATTTTTAAAACTTTCCAAAGAAAAGCACAGATCATATACAAAGAAACATGAATCAAATAACATTTGATTTTCCAGCAGCAACACTAATGGAAAATAATGATGTGATATTTTTAGACTACTGGAGAAAAAGAACTTGAATCCAAAATTTAAATTCCATCCAAACTATCATTCACATATGAAGGCATGATAAAAATATTCTCTGGCATACAATGCTTCAGAAGTTTTTCCCTCTATACGAAGAGAATCCAGATCCTCGGGAGAGCTCAGTGGTAGATTGTGTGCCTCAGGCATGAGGCCACATGTTAGCGTCTAAGCACCACCCCATGTACCAAGGCTATCCTGGTGATACGGCCCTTTGAAATCTCACACAGTGAAGGGTGTGACCTTTGGTGCAGGGCAACCAAGCTACAGCCCCTGTGTTTTAGCAGAGTTGATGTTACCCACTCAATCCATAGATTTGATCCAAATCCTTTAAAGCTGGGGTGCTTTAAAACTCATATTAATAAGCTAGTACATATGCAGGAGGGAAAGGAATTAAAAGAAACACAAGAAGGGGCTGCAGTGATAACACAGTGGGTAGGGTGTTTGCCTTTTGACATATCGCATATGCCTGGGTTGCATGTGGCCAACCCAGGTTTGATTCCTCCATCCCACTTGGAAAGCCCAGCAAGATACCGTGAGTATTCCACCCGCATGGCAGAGCCTGGCAAGCTCCCCATGGCGTATGCGATATGCCAAAAACAGTAACAAGTCTCACAATGGAGACATTACTGGCGCCGCTTGAGCAAATGGATGAACAACGGGACGATAGTGCTATAGTGCTATATTATTGCATATTTTATGCATGCATATAGATTTACAAAGTGTTATATAAAGGAATAAGAAAACTTTATAGTAAGTGAACCAAATGAGCTAAGCTAGAATTACATGCGTTTGTTCCCTTGTGTGGGCTGGAGCGATAGCAGAGTGGTAAGGCGTTTGCCTTGCCCGCGGCCGACCCAGGTTTGATTCCTCTGCCCCTGTGGGAGAGCCAGGCAAGCTACCAAGAGTATCTTGCCCACGCGGCAGAGCCTGGCAAGCTAGCCGTGGCGTATTCGATATGCCAAACACACTCACAATGGAGACGTTACTGGTGCCCTCTCGAGCAAATCGATGAGCAGCGGGATGACAGTGACAGTGACAGTTCCCTTGTGAGTAGACTCAAATAGGCAAAGGAAAGGTTGGTATTTGATGGATGGAAGGGTACACCTTATAATAATACTATAGGTTACTGTCCTTGGGCTTTTGTTTCTGATTATGTTTTCATGAGTGCTTGCTGCATTACTAAAAGTTATTAAGTGCACTGCAGCGAAGTGTACTTTCATGGACCAGTGATGAGTGTGTATCAGAGTTCAAGGATCCTGATCAATCTAATTCTGCACAAACTGAGAAAATAAAAATAAAACAGGGGCCAGAGAGATAGTACAGTAGGCAGAATGCTTAAGCAGTCAACATGTTAAATCCCCAACACCACATATGAGCCTCAAACCCCATCAAGAGTGATTCTTAAGTGCTGAGCCAAGAGTAAGCCCTGAGCACTGCTGAATATGCCCCACCCCCAAAAAAGAACCAAAAATTAAAAAAACAAAATATTTTCCACAATGATCTCATTATGCACCCCTTGTTGTAATCATACCTTCAGTACATTTTTGCCCCCAAGAGGTAAGGATGGAGCAGTGTGGTTTACTTCCTCTCTGCTCACTCAACTCTTGCACAAACACACTTGTCTAAGTGGGAAGGTGATCTGGTGGGTTGACAGAGAAGCAGTAACTCCTTAGGCTTCCTAAGGTGTAGAGCGCCAGCTGTTTCTGGCTTTCGACTTCAATGAGATCCTGTTCTATCTCACTCCCTAGAGTCACTTTCCTGTCCCTCCTCCTGCCCCAGGAACTTCCTGCCCTCTTTCTCTTTCTGGAATTCCAAGTGTCCCTAAAATCAGATGCACATCTGTTGTCCATTCCATGGGTGGAGGACTCGGTCACGTCAGCAGTCATAAATGAAATGGGAAAAGAAAATGAGGCTAACAGTCGGTAGAAGCCTCAAAAACAGAACTGGAGGCCCTGGTCTAACTTACCCACCTTTCCCCTTTGAACAGGCCAGTTGCACATTCTCCTGCAGGTGTGAGACACACTCAGGAATGATGTTGAGTTCCGTGCCATGCATGTGCCCATCATAAATGGGGCAGAGTAAACTCTCCCCACCTAATTGCTGATTTAGTTTCACTGTTACACTACCTTACTTTGACGTCCCAACTTATGAAGATGAAATTTGGGAAATTAGAATGAAAGAAAATTACCCACAAGCTAAGGGCAGCTCCCCCCAAGGCCAGATTCTCAGAGAATTCACAAAACCTCACTGGTTGCTGAAGTCAGCTGCTTAGAAAAGAGGAATGATGGTTCCGGTGGTTCTCCAGGTGGAGTTTCTGAACCAGCAGCATTAACCTCACTTTAGAGTCTGTTAGAAATACAAATTCAGAGAGGTAGCCTCATACAAGGAGTTGGAAAGCCTAGGGTAGAATCCAATTGTAATTTTAATGTGTAAGAAAATTTGAAAATGATCCCAGTAGAGAATCTCAGTTCCTGCTCCCAGAAAAGTCTAAATAGGACTTAGGTATCAATTTTTAAAATTCATTTTATTTTACTTTACACAAAATGGTCCTGATAGTGCTGCTAACCTTTACAGAACTGATGTACAAAGTTACTGGGCCCCACCACCATTAAAACACACAAGCTCTCCACCAATGAGCTTACATTATTCCCTCTTATATGCAACTCTTATCCCCCCGAAACTCTCCCTTTGCCACTGCTTGGTAACCTGAGTTCTGCAATCCGAGGCCAAGACATTGTCATTCTTCCATAGTGTCTGCTTCCTTATTTTTGCCACTCTCTATAACACAGATGAGTGAAAATCATCCAGTATTTGTCCTTCTCCCTTTGATTTATTTCACTTAATATGACATCCTCCAGTTCCATTCACATGGCAGCAAATTTTATGGTTTCATCTTTGCTTACAGCTGCATAGTACTCCATTGTGTACATATATCAAAATAGAAACTTCTTTGAATTTTCAGTATTAATACAATTAACGGGGTTTTTTTGCCAATTTTAAATAGTTTTATTTAAGACATTGCATTTTCCACTCATGATACAACGCTTATAAAGTGCAATGTTTGTTTTCCCTGTGCACATGTTCCGTATTCAAGTATCAAGAATGCCCGGTTACTTATTACTATAACAACTTAATTGTGTGGAATTTGCTACAAATTTGGGTCCTTCAATGTTTTGTGTGGAACAATGCTATATATATATGCATATATATGCTCAGGCTGGATTAATCAACCTCTTCAATGGTTGGCCCAGAGGAGGCACCACCAGAGGGAGGAGCACCACCACCAGGGAAGCCACCGAGCATTCCTCCTGGCATGCCACCTGCGCTCTGGTACAGCTTGGTGGTGATGGGGTTGCAGACTTTCTCCAGCTCTTTCTGCTGATGTTCGAACTCTTCCTTCTCAGCAGTCTGGTTCTTATCAAGCCAAATTAACAGGTTTTTTGTTATTTCAAAGAAAGTATTATAATTTCTATGTAACAGGACACTTTCAAATAAAATATAAACATTTTTATCCATTCATCTGCTGTATTGACTACTCTTCTGGGCTTTTGCAATGAATATAGGTGTACATATACCTTTTCAAATGAATATTTTTGTGCTTGGGAGATATATGCTAAACCCTGAAATCTCTGAGGTTGTACAGGAGTTCTACATTCTGGAAGACTCCTTAATGTTTTCCATAGAGACTGAACCGGATGACATCTCCAGCAACAGTAAATGAGACTTCTTTTCTCCCCGCATCCCCACCAACCCTGGTGGTTTCCTGTCTTTCTGCTATATGCCATCTCACTGGTATGAGGTGAGATATGAAAATCCTCAAACTATCTCTTTATATGTTTCTAAAGACTATCAAAGAGACTGAAGAACCTGAAATCATTGTCGTCTTTTCTTCTAACAAGAATAGCACCAAGCACCATTTCCTTTCCTGTCTTGTCTGTCCCACTCTGGGCCTGAATAGTTGGTCTGGGTCCCTGAGACACTTGATCTGCCATTAGCAGAGTGACTCATACTTACAATTAAAAAATGAGTTGAACTTCAGTCTTCTCAGCCGAGACTACAGATTTGTGTTAAATTTTTCCCAATTATTTAATAATTTCCAGTTATGAAAAATAAACCTTGCACAGTCATGTAGCATTCCTCACTTTGTTAGCAAGGGTTATGGGATGACATATACGAAAGTTTTGGTAAAAGATTAGGAACACATTACGCAGAACCAGTAAATATGATGTGGGATGACCACAGGGAAGCAGAAGCCTGGTACAATGATGGCCATCGCCTTTGCTTGAATCCACACCCCACACCGCTGTTCTGCCCACCTCAGTCGCTAGGTCACACAGATAGTACTGCCCTCTCTGACTTGACTTGACTCTGAGAACTTATTATTTTATCGTAACCACAGCCAAGAATGTTAGGGGGGCAGGAGGAACTCTTGTGAGGGAGCTCAGGATGTCACAAGGGCCATACTCAAAAGTGGTTATGGCAGTAGGTGGTGTGGCATGTGATGCTAGGAGTCAAACTCGGGGCCTCACACTTGCTAGGCATCTACCTCTTGGGTTATCTACCCAGTCCGTGGGAACATTTTTTCACCTTTACTGCAGTAAAATATGCATGGCACAGAGTGATTGCTGAAGGAAAAGGGATAAAAGAGACACCACCTCAAAACTCTAAGGAAATTGACCTGACCCCAGATACACATAGAGACAGGCACCAAGTCTTCCCCCAGTGCAGAACTAACTCAACAGGATCATCTTAAGAGCCTCTTGTTAACAAGCATTTAATGTCCCCGTGACGTGCATGCTTTCACACACACACACACACACACACACACACACACACACACACACACTGCTGTCAGATCATCTTTGAGTGTCCCTTTCCTAAATACAAATAGAGGGCTCAGTATCACAACTGTCTCATGCATTTCAGCTTTAATGAATTTCAAAGTTTTGATTATACTGATAAAAAGCAAAGCAACCTTGAAATCACTGACTGGTCAGTGCGTACAGGTAAAGTGCCAGTGTGACAGAAGCGAAAGGGAAGAGTCGTTTTTTGTCTTGGAGTTTCCGGTATCTTAAATTCTGAGTGAGATGGTTGGACTGAGGCGCTAGAAAGATCTGTAGTTCCGAAGTTGGGCTTCCATCTTTGAGGATGCACTGGTTAATTCATAAAACATATGCAAATTATTTGAAAGGAGGTTGGTGGGGTACTTATACGTGGCAATAAGTACCTAACACAGGACCCACTAATGCCTTTGGGTCTATCAACCTCTGGTCTCTAATGCCTGTTCTATTGTGATATTGATGATGAGAAATCCTGGAAACTATACAGAACTCCTGTCACCTCTTTCTAACTCCATGCCAAGGTGAAACTAGGCTTTCCAGAAGAAACTATGAGAACAGGGTAAGCTATCCATGCCCTCCGAGATCACCCCCAAACACTGCCTGTATATACTGAGGGGGCTGTCTCTTTCTCCCTCCTGGTCTGTTTCCTGCAAAATAGCAAAATTGTTACACCTGGATCTAAGAATAGAATAATTCAGAGACTACACGTATTATTTCTAGCTGGAGATCTTGCTCACACCAGACAGGATGCAGTCACCGAGGGTTGAATGTGCAGAACAGGACATAGTAATCATCAGCTCAACATGGCCCAAGCTTTGGGTTCAAAGTGTGCTAACATCTAGATCACTTTCATCCTCACTGTCATCCTGTTGCTCATCGATTTGCTTGAGCGGGCACCAGTAATGTCTCCATTGTGAAACTTGTTGTTATAGTTTTTGGCACATTGAATACACCACGGGTAGCTTGCCAGGCTCTGCCACACAGATGAGATACTCTTGGTAGCTTGCCAGGCTCTCCGAGAGGAGTGAAGGAATCAAACCCAGGTCAGCCGTGTGCAAGGCAAATGCCCTACCCGCTGTGCTATTGCTCCAGCCTGACAAATATCTAGATAAGGCTTTTATGTGTTATGGGATTCTCTGACTTCTGGAAAATCTGAAGCAAAATTATGCAAGTCAAGCAAATTCCAAAGAAGGACTATGGTCTGCAGGCAGCAAACTCACTCCCTAGGTGGTGACAGGGAGTTCGGTGGACTTTGGCAAGTCCTATCCCCTTTGCCTTTCAGGTTCCCCTTCCAAGACAGATACAGGAGTTGCCCCTCTTCCTAACATCTTGTAATTCCAAGGAGAAAACAGATCAACGTGCACAATGGCCACCAGGAAGGCAGGCCAGAAGGTGTTTGCCTGATGACCCTTTGGAAATTGGCAACAATGTATTTCTCCTTTTAAACTTTCCAAGAATTCTAATGGACCATCAAGTATCAAATCAGGACCATTGGACCGTCTCTAAATGAGTTATCTTTAATCTTCCTCCATTCTTAAATCTTGCTCATTTCAGTTCAGTTGAAATTGCATCCTACCCTGTGGTTTGTAGAAAAAGTCCACAGTGGTTTCAGCTGCTGGTTTCAATTTAGGGTCCACTCTCTTCTAATCACTAGATGCCAGTATGTTTTCTAATAATTCTTGTTTTGCCAGTTTTTCAGTTAACGTGCTTCCTCTGCCGCTGGGTCTGAAGCTCTGCCATAGCGGCGGTAGCTGAGACACTTCAGCCTTCATTATGAGCTGTGTTTCTAAGCCATGACTAAAGCCAAAATAACAATTAGCTTTATGTAAATACTAAGCCACAGCACTTCCTGCTCATGTGAGAGAGAGAGAGAGAGAGAGAGAGAGAGAGAGAGAGAGAGAGAGAGAGAGAGAGAGAGAGAGAGAGCCTGTCCTAGTACAATGGCTGCCTAGACTGGGTTTGATTTCTTGTGGAAAGTTGAATCTTCTACCTGAACCAGGCTTTTCCAAGAACATTCAATGGGACTCCTGGGGGCTTCTACTGAGTTCATGGACAATATGTGTTGGTTCTACTGGAACAGTTTAATATGGAATCATCAAGCTCAAATCTTCTGTTAGGGATCTGTTTCCCTCTGAGAACAGAAATTGCACTCACGCATGTGTGTGTGTGTGTGTGTGTTTATGTATGTGTGTGTGTGTGAAAGTGCTGTCTCCCACACTTCTTTTCTGCCCTGAACCGGCCTTTGGGCTTCATTCACTACTCTCAGAAATGATTGTGTCCAGTAGCTTCTGCTTACAGACTCCAGTCTAGCTCCAGAGGGACAGGGCTACTACTAGCAGTCTCTCCCGGCTTCCTGCTCTGTCGCTGTAGACTAGTCAAGGGTACATCCACATAAAATCATAATCTTTGTTACTGAAGGGATCCTCTGGATTTTCTACTATTATGATACCACATCGAAGTTCTCAAGTCCTTAGGGGATCGAAACAGGAAAATATTTTCAGTTTTCACCAACTTCTGTGATCATCAGCATTCCCATATTTTCCAAGACCTTATTATTAATTCCTATAGAAAAGCTTATTTACAAGACCTTATTATTAGTTCCTATAGAAAACCAACGGGGACAAAACAAGAAGGAAACATCGCGTCCACACTGGGAATTCTGAATGCAGATGCTAAAAGAGAAGGGGAAGAAGATGCTCACTGGGGAACAAGCCAGTTCTAGGAAAGAAAGACAGCAAGACTGGGCAGAGTAGAAAACTAAACTGTGACACAGGAAGAAAAGCTATGAAGAGGGCATCTAGAAGAGGAGAGTCTAGGGTGACAGGGCTAGACCTCTATATCATTTTTGCCTTGCCCAGTCACCTGCTACAGGCTACCCTGGTAGGGGGATGACCTTGCATGAAACAATCCTTGCAGCTGATGTATGCCCTAAAGGATCTGGAAGTTATCTGTTGACCTCACTCTGGATGGCAGGTGCTTCCTCAAAGATAGAACTACCCGTCACAACTCTAGGTCGACCCTTCTGCAGAATGTGCACTTTCCAGTGCTATGCTAATTCATTTCCTATAATTTATATTCTTTAATAATGTAGGAGTACTGTTATTTATTCAGCCATTGATTAAGTTGATTGAATTGGGCATGAACTTCACTTTACTTTTTTTTTATTCTATTCTGAATACTAACTTTATTTTATTATTTTATTATTATTTCCCCCTCCCCTTTTTTATTCACCATGAGAGACAACTACAAAGCTTTCATGTTTGAGCCTTGGTCATATAATCATCAAACACCCATCCCTTCACCAGTGCACACTACCCCTGGAGCCATATAATCTCATCAATGGCCAAGGACTAGAGACTATAAACTAAAGCTCCCATAAGAGAGCACCGCAGAATGCCCTGACCCCATGCCAGGCTGACTTCGCTGGGGAACCACAGAGGGGGATGGGTTGAGTTTCCCTCCATGCCCCAAGCAGAACCCCAGCAGCTGAAAACCTCCAGAACCCAACCACCACCATGCCCAAGGCCACTCTCCACATGCTTGGATGAGCCTCACACAAAATGGGATGAAACTCACTAGAGACCAGATTGGCAGGAAAACCCAGATATGTGGGAACCCGTGACTGAGATTTCCAAGTCTGCTTAGATAGGGACTGGGCCTTCTTCCCCCAGATCCCCAGTTTTCTAGAAGCTTGGCAGTCACACCCACAAACTGCCCCTGGGTCATGTAGTCTCGTCAATGGGCAAGACCCAGAGACTATAAACTAAAGCTCCCGGAAGAGAGTGACACAGAATTTCCTGGAAATTATATTCTATCCATAACAAGTAATACAAAACAAATTGTCTAGCATTACCTTTTCAGCAGGTTTTAGTGGTGGTAAAAGGAAGGAAGACCTCAAAGAGAGAATAGCAGTAGTGTTGGCCAATGTGGCAGAAGCCAGGAAAAGTATTCGCAATGCTTGCCTGTCCTCACCAACGACAAGACCAAGATGACTACTCTCTGACGTCTTGCGGGATCTATCACATGTTCCAGAAGGGCAATGGAGAGGATTATTCATAACTTGTACTCAGATCTCTTTGACAGCCATGTCCACCTGCCCACATACCAAATTCTGCAGGATGGATATGTTATTTTCAACATCCTCCATTCCAAAATCCAACACACCATTTCATCAGTAAAGATGAGTACAGCACCTGTCCAGACAAGGTCAGACCTGAACACCTGAAGAATCTGCCACCAGTACTCATCAATACACTGGCTCAGCTCTTTACACGCTACCTGTCTGAATGCAAGGTTTCGTCCCAGTGGAAAACCAGCAGGACCGTTCTGTTGTACAAGAAGGGAGACATCCACGACATCAGCAACTATCGCCCAATCTGCCTGCTGTCTGTCACTTGTCTGTTGTTCACTTGTGTCATTCTGAATAGAATAGGCAGAACACTAGATGAAGGACGACCATGTGAGCAAGCCAAGTTCTGAAAAGGATTCAGCACGATAGACCATTTCCACACAGTGACCAAACTCACTGAAGTTTTGCAAGAGTTCAAGATGCCGCTCCATCTAATGTTCATCGACTTAAAGAAGGCCTTCGATTCTGTTGAGACTGAAGCAATCACCAAAGTCCTAGCCAAACAGGGTGTTCAAACTCAGTACATCAAGATTCTCCACGAGCTGTATTACAAAATCACCACCAGGATTTCACCATTCTACAAGGAAGTGATCATCCACGTAAAGAGAGGGGTTTGGCAGGGTGATACCATTTCACCAAAACTCTTCAATGCCACCCTCAAGAACATCATGCGACGATTGGAATGGGAAGGAATGGGAGTGAAGATAGATGGTTGGCAACTGTACCATCTCCAATTCGCTGATGACATAGTTCTCATAATGCCAAACAATAGCTAAGCTGCACAAATGCTGGCAGACTTCAACCACGAGTGTGGAAAGGCCAAACTGCAGCTGAATCTCAACAAGACAATGCTCATGAAAAACAAACTAGTCCCTGATGCTCCATTTGCTCTCAATGGAACGAACATCTCCAAATGCAGCAGCTATGTGTACCTGGGTTGAGAACTCAACATGAGGAACTACTTATGCAGGAGGAAGAGAGTAGTGTGGAACGCCTTCAAGAACGTTGAAGAAGTGGTTAAGAGGACAAAGAACCTCCAACTCCGGGAATATCTTTTCGATTCCACCATTCTTCCTGCACAGAATTTGGGACAGCAGAGTTAGTTCTAATAGTGACAGTTCAGGAATCAGCTGTCAGCATAGAAAGAATTTCTTCAGGCTGCTAACCTATAGGGCCATGGAGTTAGACATTGTCAGAAAATAGCTGGTATGTCAAAGAAGTTGTTAAGAGGACAAAGAGCCTCCAGCTCCGGGCACATCTTTTGGACTCCATCGTTCTTCCTGCACTAACGTCTGCCTCAGAGATCTGGGCCTTACGCAAACAGGATGAGAACACTATTCAGGTATCCCAAAGAGGAATCAAAAGAGCTATGCTAGGAGTATCATGTCCCACTCAAGTGAGAGAAGTAATCCGGAGTTCCGACTTCTGTCGACAGTCAAGAATCAGGGACACTGTCTCGTTTGCAATGGTGAAGTCAAAAGACCACGTGGCCGTTCACCAATGAGATGGTCAGACTTCTTCGTCAAAACCTGAATAAATGGTTTGAGGCTCTTCCTGTTCTTAGAGCGAGCAGATGTCATTGGGCTACACTAGCACGTGAGAGGGACAAATGGGGATATAACTGGCACCTGCTCGAGCAAATCCAAGATCAACAGGAAGACAAGTGATACAAGTGACAAGTGAGTGGTGGTGAGACTCTTATTGAAATATCAAATGTAACCAAAGTAGAGAGAGAGTATGGGGGAAATTGTCTGCCACACAAGCTGAGGAAGGATTGGAATGGGAGGTGGGGGGAAATAGTGGGAATTTCCCATAATCTTGAACCCTGGCTTCCAAGACAGACTCTATGAGGCGCTGTAAATCTTCCTTCTCTTTCAGACCAGGAGAGGTCTCCTTTGGGCATGTTACATCTGTAAGCAGGGTTAGCAGCCCAGTTCCAGAAGCAGAAGTTGGAGCATTTCCTCCCAACACAATGCTGGGTACATCTCTCAGTTTCTCTCAAGCCTTTTGTGCATCTAATAATCAATATTGAAGTGATAGTCTAAGGATCTGAACTTCTCTCCTTTAATTCTACGTGACTTCTTGTAAAATGCAAGTTGAAAATAAGCACATTTTCGATATCTACCAGTAGGCATTGTGTGATATGAAATGGATGACATTTGCTTTCCTAAAACTTTTGCAAAAGTGTTTATTTTTACAATAAGAGTCCGTCAAACTGCAAATTAGCATGCACGCATCCCTTCCTCTTCTCTCCTCCCATCTGGCTTTCTCACAGAAATTACACTTCTTCTCAGCTTGCCCAAACTGTTAGCACACAATTCAGCTCCCATTTGCTTGGTGTCAACTTAATATTGCATTAATTAGACAATTAGAGAAGGGCCAAAGAAGATTTCTAGCTAAAGTGCTTTAAGTAGGAGTCAAGTTGATTAGAAATGACTCTTTTTCATTTTAAAATAGTTTATTTGGTTTTGCCTAAGCACAAAATTTTACTTGATTACAGCTTTAGAAACTACTAATGAATTGACTAATGAAACTAAAGTATTTTCATAGAATCATAACTCCAGAAAAAGATTTGATTCTTCTTCACGGATACTGAGACACCTTAAAGAAAACGGAGCAACTCATGGATTAGTTTTAAAGAGCCAACAACCAGAAGTAAGAGAAAAGTTGAGACCTATGAGTGAAAAAATCAATGTTCATTGGCTCCAATGCCTTCTGACCGAAAAGAAAAGGCATCAATCACATCACACCATTTTCAACACTGGAGAAGAACTGTTCCTTGGAGCATGCGACAATAGAGGAGTCGGTGGCATCAGTGTCCTTGTCAACACGAACTGGCCATGAGAATTGATTCATTCGAATGTCTAACAACCCGAATCAGATGATTATGCTTGAATAGATGTGGCTCACTGCCAGCAGTTTATATCTTCATTGTCTACGCACCAACATCCAACTATGATGAAGAAGAAATTGAGAAGTTCTACACGGAGCTTGAGAAGTTCTATAAAGACCATACTTTCTACAAGGTCATTATCAGTGATTTTAATGCCAAATAGGACCAAACGGTCGCCTAAAGAACTCCACATCAGGACCCAGGGCCTAGAATGGAATGAACAGGGTGAGAGACTGTCTGAGTTCATCATGTTGACAAAGACCATCCATGGTAACTCACAGTTCCAGAAGGCCGAATCTAAACGTTGGACATAGGAGTCGCCCAGTGGACAGTTCCACAATGAAATTGATCACATCATATTCAATTGATGCTTTTGCCTGACCGATGTCACTGTTGTCCCAAAATTCCAAACAGGATCAGACCACCATCTCCTTCATGCAAAATGCTACTTCACAGAGCAGGAAGAAAGTACTGAAAAGTTTAAGTTTAAGAATAGAATTCCCAGAATGACTACCAATTGGGAGCTCTTTGGCACTTTGTGGCAATGTGGAAAGATGCCATCATTGACAACATCGACAAGGAATACAATCGACTACTTCAGCAGCTCCATGATTGTGCGAGGAATGCTGAAAGTGGGAAAGCCACAAACAGATGCCTGTCTTCGAAAACTCTCAAGCTCATTCGCCAACGTGGTTTGGCACAAGCCTCAGGCAATCACAAGCAAACATCCGAGCTCCCAACGCTGTGCAGAGAGGTGATAAAGGAAGACCTCAAAGAGAGAAGAGCAGCAGTGTTGGCTGATGCGGCAGAAGCCAGAAAAAGTATTTGCAATGCTCGCCTGTCCTTCTCCAACTCCAAGACCAAGATGATTGCCCTCTGACTTCCCAATGGATCTATTACATCTTCCAGAAGAGCAATGAAGAGGATTATTCATGACTTCTACTCGAATCTATTCGATAGCCACGTCCACCTGCCCATATTCCAAATTGCGCAGGATGGATACGTCATTCCCAACGTTCTCCCTTCTGAAATCCAACACGACAGTTTGTCAGTAAAGACATGAACAGCAGCTGGTCCAGACAAGATCAGACCCAAACACCTAAAGAATCTACTGCCAGTACTCATCAATACACTGACTCTGCTCTTCACATGCCACCTGGTTGTATGCAAGGTTCTATCCCAATGGAAAACCAGCAGGACTGTTCTGTTGTACAAGAAGAAAGATATCCATGACATCGGCAACTATAGCCCAATCTGTCTGTTGTCCGTCGTCTACAAGTTGTTCACTCAAATCATCCTGAATAGAATAGGCAGAACATTAGATGAAGGAAAATCTTTTGAACAATCTGGGTTCTGAAAAAAGATTCATCATGATTGACCATATCCACACAGTGACCAAACTCACTGAAGTTTCACCAGAGTTCAAGATGCCACTCTGTGAAACGTTCATTGATTTAAATGGTCTTTGATTCTGTTGAGACTGAAGCAGTCATCGAAGCCCTAGCCAAACAAGGCATTTAAACTCAATACATCAGGATCCTCTGAAAACTGTATTACAAATTCACCACCAGGATCTCACCACTCTACAAGGAAGTTATCATCCACGTAAAGAGAGGGGTTCAGCAGGGTGATATCATTTCGCCAAAACTCTTCAGTGCCATCCTTGAGTCAATGACTGGAATGAGAAGGAATGGGAGTGAAGATAGACGGTCGGCAACTACACCACCTCCAATACATTGATGACATCGTTCTAATAACACCAAACATTAGCCAAGCAGCATAAATGCTGGCTGACCTCGACAGTGAGTGTGGAAAGGTTAACTGCAGCTGAATCTCAACAAGATGATGCTCATTAAAAACGAACTAGTCCCTGACACTTCATTTGCTCTCAATGGAACGAACATTTCTGAATGCAGCAGCTATGTGTACCTGGGTTGAGAACTCAACATGAAGAATGACTTGGCCCCAGAACTGTGCAGGAATAAGAGAGCAGTGTGGATCGCCTTCAAGAACGTTGAAGAAGTTGCTAAGAGGACGAAGAAACTCCAGCTCTGAGCACATCTTTTCGACTCCACCATTCTTCCTGCACTAACATACGCCTCAGAGACCTGGGCCCTACGAAAACAGGATGAGAACACTATTTGGGTATCCCAAAGAGGAATCAAAAAAGCTAGGCTTGGAATATCACATTTCATTCAAGTGAGAGAAGGAATCCAATCCGGAGTTCCAACTTCCGTCGACGATCAAGAATCAGGGACATTGTCTCGTTTGCCAAGGCGTTGAAAATACAGATGGGCTGGACACGTAATGTGATTCAGAGATGACCACTGGACTAGAGCTGTTACCAACTGGATTCCACGGGACGTAAAAAGACCATGTTGGCCGCCCACCTACAAGATAGTCAGACTTCTTCATCAAAACCCTGGACGAACAGTTTGAGGCTCTTCGTGTTCCTGGAGTGAACAGATACTGTTGGGCTGCACTAGCATGTCACAGGGTCTAATGGAGACATTACTGGTGCCCACTCAAGCAAATCGAAGATCAATGGGATGACAAGTGGCAAGTGACATTGGCTCCAATACTAAAGTACTATTGGACCCCAAGAAAGGTTCAGGAGAAGGCAGCAGGGGGGAGACTCCCCTGTCAGCATGGTCAGGGGCTTCAGTCCCAGTAGAGTCTGCATGTGAGGTCAAACTCTGACCACTTTTCTCCCAGCCTCGATTTCTCCAGGGAAAAGTTGTAATTAGGCCAACTTTGAAGGCTCATCACAGGGATCTAGCAGAGAGGTCAGGTTATACTGACATTGACTATTCAGATGAAATTAAATTATCTGAAAATGACATGAAATTTTATAAAAACAGGCTTAGGCAACTGGGCCTTTTCTTTCTGTTTTTATTAAAATACTTGGCAACCTGGGGACTATTATATTTAGTAATGATAATTAAACCATTCCATGTGTTCTCATGCTCTCATAATATCATGAAAATTCACTCTAAAACAGATCTGAAAGCAAATCTAGTCTATTAGCCTCCTTTTCTAAATGTTCCAAAGGTTTTAAAAAGCTGCATTTGGTGTGCCTGGGCCCTGGATCCCCGGGCAGAGCTCTGACCATTGTGCTTAGCTCCTGTCAACCTGTGTGATAACCTCCGGCAAGTTTTTCTCTAGAAAGGTCTTTATGGGGATGTCATGGTTTAAAAGAAGTGAATACAGAGCACACAAAAGTATCTGCTGGATTGGCTTGGGGCTGCCAAATCCTACCTGCCTGGTTCCTCACTCCCTTGTTTATGTCTATAATTAAACACCACCTTTATCTATGAGTGAGCTTATCCAGTATTTGGTCTTATTCTGACCTATTTCACTGACCATGACATCCCCCCAACCCCCACCCCCCACAACCCCTGATTCAATTCTATCAAAGTCAAGCTTTCACCTTCTCTGAGATGTGAGTAGTATAGACCAAAGTACCTTCATTTTCCTAAGCTTCATATTTTGATTTCAAATTCTAAGTGTGTTTCATCAGAACCCAGTATCTACTCAAAAGGGAAATGGACTTGGAAATTACATTTATTTGACATTTGCTATATATTTGTCATATGTTCAGTGCTTCTTACTACATCCAAAAGACCCTAGTAGGGACCCTTAAGAGTCCCACAAAGAGGGTATTTTTCTCCTCTTTGCATCGAACAGAGATGACTTAGAAACTTACTGTATTCACAAGTCTATATTTGGCACCCCATACTCAGCCTACACTCGGCCTGACATTCCCTAACTCTTGATCCCCTACCCAAGGATCCTGCAGAGTTCTAAGGGGCCAACCTCTCACATATGTTAGAAGCTTCCTCACCCTCTTCTCTTTAACTCCTAAGAGGACAGAAGTATCTTCAATTTCCAGTCCTAGTGACTGCCCTAGTGTATGGCTGCTCCTCCCAGACAGGAGTATAAAATGAGGCCCCCGTAGCCATGCCACCGGTCTCTGCACCAAGCTGTTTTCACTTGGGGTGCCCAAAGGGGGCGGGTGAGTACCCTCCTCGCCCTAAGCTCCAGCACCCAACCTCCACTACCCAACTGCCACCATGCTCCAGGCCACTTTTCCAGACGCTCAAGTGGAGCCTCATGCATGAATGAAATCCCACGGAACTCAGATAATGCAGAACTTTGTGACCTTGGACTCTGAATTCAAGGGACCCGGAAACGGAGGTCCTTTGCCTGCTATCCCCCTATCTCCGGTGACCCAGGGATCACACCCATAAGCCACATTTTGCTGGCACCAGATAATCTCCTCATTGGCACCCTCCAGATCTCAATGGCTGCTCCTCCCAGAGGAAAGTATAAAATGAGGCCCCCATAGCCATGGCACCGGACTCTGCACCAGGCTGTTTGCACTCGGGGCACCCCAGAGGGGGGCGGGTGAGAACCCTCCCCACCCCAAGAGACCCAGCCTCAGCAGCCAATCTCCACTACCCAATTGCTGCCATGCTCCAGACCGCTTTCTGGACACATTATAAGACACTTCCTACCCATTTTCCATAATTACCACAACATATTTGATGGAGTTCAGACAGTAGGTAAAAAATCATAGAGAGTAATATTTATATTATATATACATATTTACATATATGTGTATATATATACATACATATGTGTATATATACAGATATATATATACATATATATATACATATACCTCTCGGAGAGCCCGGCAAGCTACTGAGAGTATCCCACCCACACAGGCAGAGCCTGGCAAACTACCTGTAGCATATTCAATAGCCAAAAATAGTAACGGTAGGTCTCATTCCCCTGACCCTGAAAAAGTTTTCTATCGTTGGGAAAGACAAGTAAGGAGAGGCTGCTAAAATCTCAGGGCTGGGAGGAATAGAGATGTTACTGGTGCCAGCTCGAGTAAATCAAGGAATAACGAGATGACAGTGGTACAGTGATACAGCGATACAGTGTATGCCCAGCTCTCTGCCACTCTCTCTCAACCTCCTGACCACCTATTCCCACCTATTCTCCCACACCACCCCTGCCTGTACCCCTTCTCTTCCACCTCTTGCCTTTTTCTGTCTTTTTTTCCCACCTTTCTTTCTGGGCATGCCCATCTGCTAATTAAGGGGTGCAACCTCTTGTACCCCTTTCAGCCTGAGCCTATTTGGATGGAGAGAGGTGGTGGTGGGGGGGGGGGGGATGGCTGCAGACCTCTCCTCCAGACCCAGCTAATTTTGTTATATATAAACTCAGTCTTTCACATTCACGTGTTCCGGTCCTTTTCCTCTTTGCCTAAAGGTCTAGACAATGCAACCATGAGGTACGGGAGAGCAGAAACCCAGGGGGATAGACCCTCCTACCCGGATGGCCCCCAAGCCCCCTGAGTGACAGGTGGGCTGTCACTTTCCCTTTCTGGCCTCCATGGCCCCAGTTATAAAACACGGAGGTGAGACTAAAGGGTTACTCTGAGTCTCTGGCAGAAACACGCTGGGATTTGGCGGTGGGGGTGGGGGAGCACATTCCTGGGGAGTGACACAATTCCAAACAGGGAGATCAAAGGGGCTCCACAGAGGGAGGCCCCAACCAGGAGCTTGCAGGCCCGTCTGGGGTCGGTAATTAGCTCCTGCCGCCACCGCCACCTTCCTCTCCCGTGGGCTCTGTGGCAAGCGCAAGCGGGTGGGCGAGCACTGTGGGCCCAGCTGGAGTCTCCCCAAACCAGAGGGGGCCAGGAGGGACGGGGAAAGGGAGAGGTTGTGGGGAGAGATCTCCGCCGGAGTCCTCCAGAGCCCATTGTTCATCCGGGAACTCTGACATCTGCATGGAGCTTTCTGTTAGACAGATGCAAAGTTTTAACGCAAAGCAGTCCACTCCGGGCTTTCTCAGCGCCAGTGTGAGAACTCACCGTGCGGATACCTCTTAAAGTATTTGATGAGAGACTAAAAGGCTGACCGGCTAACACTTCACTTCCTTCCAATTAGGGGCCTTTAACTTCAAAGGCCCAGGCCCCACTCAGCCCGGCTTACTTGAATGAATTAGGGAAGAAAATGAATCCAGGAGTTGCTTCCTTCTCTCCCTCACAGGGACGAGGGGCTCTGGGGCTTTAATAAGATGTTTGAGGTCAGCAGGGTCAGGCTCTGACTGGGGGCACCGGGAAACTGCCAGAGTGTTTCAATATGTGTGGTGTTTGTCATGCAATCTGGCCCACCAAAGCCTCCCCTGGAGGGCCCCCCCCATTCCTGTCTTTGGTCTTTGGGGACCCTCCTGGAGATTGGAACACTCAGGCCTCAGTCCCCCACCTCACTCTGATGTGTGTCCAAGGCCTGGCGGCTCAGCTGGGGGCACTGGGGAGAGGGTCTAATGGCAGGTTTTGGTGGGGGGAAGCCGGGTCTGAGATCTAGGAGGGAGATGACAGGCCCACAAGGTGCCAAACTCTTGGCTTCCGCTGGTCACTGCGGAGGGCCGTTACGGTGACTCCCAGTCACTCTGCTGGCTCTTGGCATCAATCAGACAGAGAGGGCCATTCTGGAAGCTGTCAGGGACCAAAGAGTGGGCAGCCTGTTTCTTCTGATTTCACTTAGCATCATGACTCCAAGACCCCCAAATCAGCCTCTGCTGCCAATGACCTTCAACCCCAGCTTGGGCACCCCAGTGTTGAACAAGTCAGCACTCGCAAAGGCCATGTTCATTCTGTGATGAACAGCTCCTGTTGTTAGGAAGCAGTTCACATATGGAGGAAGCCTGCCAGCTAGGAATGCCTTGCCTCCACAATTTGGTCTTGCTGTGTGCTGCTAAGCCAGGAGCAGAATCTGGGGATGGGCTAGACACCTGGATTCAAAACCCAGCTCCAAGCTTCCATGCTATCTACACAAATCCCATTTGAAGAGAGTGGTCCTTCAACACCAAGTTCTTCTTCTTGTTAGGCAAAGTACATCTTTAGCATTGACTTTGAAGGTTGAACGGCGATGGCTATAGAGTACCTATCAGAGTGTGTGCATGGCACGTGATAGTTACTTAATGAACAGAATTGATGACCTGGGCCCCATGAGCTTTCCCTTTTCCAAGTCTCTTACTCTCACCCCCCTATCCTGCTTCTCTGCCTGGTGGAGTTCATGAAGAGAAAGGTTTCTGGTGACAGTGATAAAGGAGACTTACACCAATGACCAACTGATCTGGATCCAAGAAGTTCAAGGACAGTCTAATGAAATGAGAAAGCAAGTAGGAGACAGAGAAGTCTAAAATGAATGAAGGATGTTGAAAAGACAATGAGATGCAGTTTCTTGAAAAGTTGAGCTCAGACAGAAAAAGACAATAGTGTAGGACTAACTCTGACAGGGGCACCAAGACTTGCTTGGAGGACCCTATCAGTCGGACTTTTGGAGTAAACTTATGAGCAAAACTTAGGACTTTTAATTCTAAAAATAAAACAAAGAAGTACATTTCCACATACCCATTTTACAGATAAAGACACTGAAACTGTCAGTGATTCGCCTGTAGTCACAGTCACTAGGAGGACTTATTAGGGCGGTCTTCTAACATTATCTCCAGCTTCATAAAATGATAGTATGGTCTTTTTGAAAGCACAAAAGCCATACAAGTTGGAAAGAAAATGGGGAAAGAGAGAGTGCCTGGTGGACTGAATTGATAAGAGGAAGGTTCCTAGCAGATGTGGGTCTTACTCTGAGTCTTCATTGCGCTCTAAGAGCTTTTTAAAATCCTGTTGCTAAGCCAGGAGCCATCTCCTTATAAAGATAGCCAGCCAATCATATCTTGAGAATACAAGATTTGCCTTTAAACAGCATTTGAGGGCTCTGCAAAAATCTTGGAAATGAGATCATGCATGTGCTGATGGTGATGGTGACTTGGACCATGAACTAACACTCATAAAGTATATGCTGCCTTAGGGTTTTCTACAAAGCTCTCTGTGTTCCTCTTGACCTGATCCTGTACAATGGGTATGTTTATCTCTATGTTCCAGATGAGGAAACAGCTGCCAAGAGGTTCCAGAACTTGGCCAAAGTTAAACTTTTTAATCTAAGTCATAGAAAATATCTCCCTGGCTCTAAACCATGGGCTCTGGAGGATATCTGTGTTACTTCTGAACTAAGAAATAGCGATTTTCCCAGGATTCTACAACTGGGTCCTGTGATCAATGACCTCATAGCCTCAAAGTCACTGGTACAAAGTGGAGTGTCTCCTGCCTGTATTTCAACCACCAAGAGCAGAAGTTGAGTACCTGGTGCTAAGCTATATCAAGTCACTCACATTCCTTATTTGTACTCTAAATGGAAAGGGCCTCAGGACTTCTCCAGGAACCCTGTTATAATTCACCATTCATTAGCAGGGTCACTGTTTTTAAGGCTGAGTCAATATCTCCCAAAATAGCGAAGTCAGCTTTCATTCCACAGACATTTACATACAAATTGCATTGCAGCCCTTAGTCCCTTCCCCAGAAGGGCCACCATGATCATTTTTCTCAGACCTTCTTTGCAGCAACAAAGAGACCCCACTCCTGCCCAGACTATTGAAATCAGTATCCAGCCAGAGAGTTATTTCTCTGAACTCTGAACTACAGAGGTCTGCGGCTGAAGGAGGACTCACTCATAGCTCTCCCACTAGGAAACGCCCCGACAAACACAGAGCACACTTGCTCAAAACCAATCAAGTCATTTTCTCCCTACAATATCTCATGTGGTTCCCCTTTCACTCACCGAACTTTGGCTTCTTCATCTGAAAAATGGGAGAGAGGGAGAGAGCGCTTCATTTGCCCAGGGCTTGAGGCAAGTGTGAGAAGGAGCAGAAATGGTTGGCATAGTGGCAGGTGTTAGGAAAAGGGTAGCTGAACTGAAGAAAGAGCCAGAAGGAGCTGATAGGTTCCCAACCCTCCTTCCCCCACCCCCACCTCCACCCCCTGGCACTACATCTGTTCAGAAGCTCTCGAGACAGCCACATCTTACCTCACCAAATTCTACTTCATCACTGTTTCACAGAAGAATGGTGTTGGGTTCCTGCTGGAGGTTTTAGCAACTGGGGGGTCAGGGTTGGGGGCAGATGAGCTGACCTAACTGTGTTCACACCTGTTACAGGTACTATTCCATGCTGGGCTTCTTCCATGGCTATATCTAGCACACCCCTTTCTTCCGCCCCTGGCCACTTCTGAGAGCTGTGCAGGTTCAGTCTCTCCTGGCTCAGGTGGTGGTCATGTTGGCTTGCAGAGGAGTTGGCTTACAGATGACAGAGTTGGGCCCTGTGAAGTGTCACAGCTTCCTATTTTCTCCGAATCTGTGGAGGCTGACAAAAAAAAAAAAAAGGTTCACTGGATGTCACTGAATCCCTTGGACACCCCTCCCCCTATGTTCCCCACCCAGTGTGGGGATGCTGGCCTCTATGGCAACCATCAGAAAGCTCATAAAGCCAGCTCATCTTCCGGGGAGCAAGGCAGCTCCAGGGGCCATATCACAAGTGTCTGACCCCCAGGTACCTCTGGGTCACAGGGATTTATTAGCTGGAATCTGCAGCGCCGCAGATGACATTTTAAAGGCGCTTTATTGCTTTGTGACCCATGTGCAGGGCAGGGTAATTCTGAGGCTTTGTGTCTGCACTGATTGTCCACACTGCACTGCCCCACTGAGTTCAGGTCCCGCCATGCAAAATGGGAATCCAGGTAGGACCCCTGCCTTCAACCTCACCCCTTTGCCACCCCCTGCCCCCGACCCCCAGCCCATTCCAGGTCCCAGTCCCAGCTTTGAAAAACTTAAACGCTCCTCACCTTGCCAGCTAGCACAAGGTGCCCAGCCCAGCTGAAAGAAAATCCTCCCAAAGATCAGACAAGTCAGATATTGCTGTGTGTATGGGGAACCTGAGTCTCAGAGAGGTGAGGCAGACGTCCTTGAAGTCAGACAGCTCAGCTGTGAGACAGCTCAGCTTCGCATGGGAACCCAGGGTCTCTCTCATCCTCATTCCACTTCACAAAGTGCATCTGCAAAATGCTTCCATTTGCTGAAAGAGCAGTGATCCGCGGGGCATGCTCTCATGCATCGTTCCTGGATTAGCAACACCAACGACCCTGCCACGGAGCAGCCCAAAGGCCAGGCTCTTTCGGTGGACACTGGGAAAAGTAACCCATCTGTGTGCAAGGGGCAGCCTGGCCTACAGCACACAGATGATTCCTTAGCAGGCCTTAGAAAAGGCCCTCAGTAGCCCTCTTGTTGAGACCACACAAGTCTGACTTGCAAAGCTTCCTGCAGCCTCTCATATTTCCCTTGATCACAGCCCCAACACTATGTTTCATAATTATACCATCTCCTAATCCTGCACCTCAACTATGAACTTCTGTTGGCAGAGACCAGGATGACTCACTTGTCTCCCCAGGACCTTCCTCCCTGCCTGGCTCAAACTAGACATTCATTATATGATAATTTTATTGAGCTCCGCTCCAAATCTGCCACCCTGGGGTATGTGATCTCTTCCTTTCAGCATTTGTCTGGTGAGTAATGGAAGTGTTGAAGAATATTGCTTCCGATCCTGAAGCATGCAGTAAGGCATGTGATCCAAATCCTGCAAGACTCAGACCGATCTGGGTTGGATGTGAGTATAATGATAGCTCCTTCCTTCCCTCCCACCACACCACACAAACATTTTTTTTCCCAAGCAGCCGCCTCTCTGGGAGCTAAGATGTGTGAACTCCTTTATTGGTTTCTTATTCAAGATCAATGAAACACATAGCTGAGCCTGAAATGATAAGGCTCTTTTCCTCAGACTGCCAGCTGTTCCTTTTTCCCAGCGCCAACTCTGTCTTGGCTCAGTTCAGCACTTTTATTGAGTGTCTACTCTGAGCCAGCCACTGAAAGAGACTTGAGAATGACAGGAATGCATAAGGTAGTGGGTTTACTCACAGCAGTCCATCTCTGCCAGAGGAGATAAATGAGACATCAGATCATTAGGCTACAAAACAATAACATGTGCTGTGTAGGATGCCCACAAGTGTACAGAAGCTTGGAATGGGAGGCTGTGAAGCTGAGAAACTATGGCATCGTCAAGCATCAGAAGTGATACCTTCGCTGTGCATTGAAGATTAAATAAAGGTAGTGATGGAGGCAACGGGCAGGTATGTAGCAAGAGCCATAGTATGGAGAGAAATAAAGTTTGGTAAACTTCATTTATCTCGGAATTATTTGAACAAAAGTTTAAGTTAGAATATTAGTTGAATTAGCTTAAGTTATGGTGTGATACATTTGGGGAGATAGACCATTACAAAGATTCTGTATGCTTGGGGGCTGGAGCAATAGCACAGTGGGTAGGGCGTTTGCCTTGCACATAGCCTTGCACATAGCCGGGTTCGATTCCCAGCATCCCATATGGTCCCCTGAGCACTGCCAGGGATGATTCCTGAGTGCAGATCCAGGAATGACCCCTGTGCATTGCCGGGTGTGGCCCAAAAAAGCAAAAAAAAAAAAGATTCTGTATGCCAGTACATGGAGATTTGATCCTGTTCTATATGAAACAGGAGTCATTAAAAGACATCAAAAGTAGTAGTAAAGACTAATATGACTCGAAAACCTCTTTGGTGACCACATAAAAGGGTAGCTGAAGGTAGAGTTAATAGAGGAAGAGAAATCATCCACAAGACTATTATAAATTCTCAAGAGGAACATGATGAGTCTATTGTGGTTAGCTGAGATAGTATGAAAAGAAAGCGAAGATGCATGATACACTATGGGAAAATAGGGCAATGAAACGTAGATGAGCTATTAAATATGTAAAACCAGGTCTTCCTCACTAAAGTTGTCACTTTAGGACCATAAGCTTCTACTGGTTAGTGTGGTATTATTAGGGAGGGGTCTGAAGGTAAAATCATGGGATTAGCAGAGACCAGTTGGAATGGCACCAGGTAAAGCCATAGCACTCTCCCTTGAATGACCGGACAGAATTCAGAACATCCAAAACAGAGGGAAAGCAGCTAATAGCTTGGAAGAAGAACCGCAGGACCATAAAGACCACATGTGCTGAGCCATCTTTGACTGACTCTACAAATCTCCCGTCATCCAAAGGTATACTGTGATTATGGGCATGGCCAGGTTCATTTCATTGGTAGCCTTTGAGATGATTTTGCTCCCCAATCGTCTTTAAAAAGGAAGAAAGAGGGGTCAGAGCAATAGTAGACTGAGAAGGGCATTTGCATTGCACACGCCCAACCCGGATTCAATCCCCAGCATCCCACATGGTCCCCCAAGCACCACCAGGAGTAATTCCTGAGTACAGAGTCAGAAATAACCCTTGAGCACCACTGGGTGTGACCCCCTTCCAAAAAGGAAGAAAAAGGAGAGGAACAAAGAAGAAAGAAAGAAAGAAAGAAAGAAAGAAAGAAAGAAAGAAAGAAAGAAAGAAAGAAAGAAAGAAAGAAAGAAAGAAAGAAAGAAAGAAAGAAAGAAAGAAAGAAAGAAAGAAGAGAGAGAGAGAGAGAGGGAGGGAGGGAGGGAGGGAGGGAGGAAGGGAGGGAGGGAGGAAGGGAGGGAGGGAAAAAGAGAGAGGGAGAGAGGGAGGGAAGGAGAGAGAGGGAGGGAGGGAAAGAGGAAGGGAGGGAGGGAGGGAGAGAGAGGGAGGGAAGGAGGGAGGAAGGAAAGAAGGAAGGAAGGAAGGAAGGAAGGAAGGAAGGAAGGAAGGAAGGAAGGAAGGAAGGAAGGAAGGAAGGAAGGAAGGAAGGAAGGAAGGAAGGAAGGAAGGAAGGAAGGAAGGAAGGAAGGAGGCTGTAATGGCTGGATGAGGTGTTAAGCTGCTGGCTATAAGGAAAGAGCAGGCCTTTGATGAGTCCTGTGAATAATCATTAGCACATGTTCACCAGACACTGCCCAACTCCCAGAGTGCTGGAAGTGTACTGAATAGAAGCAAGGAAGAGGCACACTGGCAGGTGGCTAACTGGACAGATTACCATGATAAGTGGTGATCAATAAGGATTGTGGAGGGCAACGGAATAAGATATCAGGTGCTCTTCAGTATAGAAGGTAACTAGTTTTGAAGTATTTTTTATGGACAAGCCTTTGAGCCTTGGGCAGAACCTTCCATTACTCTAACTACACCCTTACTCTAGATTACTCATCTACTCCAGTGGGCATCCTTGTGTCTATTTTCTGAGTTTTCAACAGCCATTCAGTGAGTGGTAGTAGAGAAAAAGTCATAAAGAATAAGCATGAACTTGGGTTACGGTCATTGTCAAATTCTGGTTTCAATACCTCTGAATAGTGTGTCATGGGAAAAGTCACCTCGGCCCTCTACCTCTGCCTCTGTCTTTCTGCAAATGGTAGTGACAATAATGCATGGTAGGGAAAATATTGGGATTAAGGGAAATGATCAGAAAATGTTCATTAAATGGGAACATACATGAGATGAAAGACCTGAGCACAGTCTTCAAAAAGGGAGAAAGCACACTCTTCTCTGGACATTGGAGGCGCAGCAAGATGATAACCCAGGATGCAAGTTCAAATATCTACCAAGCAAATGCCATCTTTGTCACTTATGAAACACCAGCCCTGTCACATTTTACAAAGACTAGAGATATAAAGATATTGTGTGTCTCACCCATGGATACATTCACTGGGACTTGAACTCTAAGTTATTCATCTAGAGTCTGCACACTTAACTATGACACAGCATGTCTATTGTACTGTGGTGGCCACTAGCTCCTTAACAGTGATTGCTCTTCCTGGCAATGGCCTGGAGTGGGATGAGGGCCTACTGTGGGCCAGGCACATGCCAGACACACCATACAATCTCATTGCTCTTCCTATGTGTGCTGACTACTACTGTTTCCATCTTAATAACTAGGTCACATCCAGAAAGATCATGAACCCAATGCATTGGACCAGACTTTGGATCTAGCCTGCAGGAGACTGAGGCCCAAATTCTCTCCATAACTCTGTCCAGTTTCTGCCCTTGGAAAGGGATAAAAAGAAGAATGCAAATGGCCAACTATCATTGATCCCTTGTCCCTCACATTTGGGCTCACAGGTCCTGTCTTTGACAACCAACCTTGTCACCACGTTACACATGAGGATGAATCAGATTAAGCAACTTCACTAAGGTCACAGAGCAATACTGCAGCCCCCAGCTTGGCATCTTTCCATCAGAAAGCATGAAAGGAGTAGCAATTCATGCAATGCTCACTTGAGGAAAAAAAAAAAAGTGGGACCGATCTTTCTCTGTGTCATTTTCTGGACAACCATCCCTCTTTTCAGAATTTGGGAAAGAGTCTCAGTAGGGGCAGATCATGTTCCCCTCCCATCCCCTAGGAGCTGTGCAGGGCACCTACCTTTGGGCTGACAGCATCGGATGCAGCTTTAATTAGATCGCCATGGTAACGAGCTACAGGAGAACAATAGACAGTTGTGTACTTGTGAAAATCATCAGCCTCAGACAAGGCCCCGCAGAACTGTAATTACGCTGGAAGAGAAGCAGGGCTTCATTTGGGAGAGAGAAACCATCTTCGCTCAGTTACCTTCCCATGGAATTCAAACACCAGGGTTTGGGATTCCAAGCGGAATGTCTTGTGAATTGATATTTTGGAAGTGTTCAAACCCCACATAAAGATGATCCTCTTTACATCCTGGCTTTGGAAATGAGTGTTCCCGGAGGGGAGTTGAGAGCAAGCAAAGCAGGTAATAATGATCACATAGGTGGCATTTCTTGAGTCTAGAGGTACCAGATGTTTTAGCCAACCTCTTCCTAATCATCACATAAAGAGGATGGCTGTGCCGAATCCTACTGCCAAGCCAGGAAGCCCGGGAGGCCTCGTGTTGTACTTACACAGCAGAGCTCCTTATGGTCTCTGTGTGTTTCACTCTGAGGCCCAAATACTTTGCCCGAAGCCACATTCCTGTTCAAGGACAAAAGGAGACTTCCCAGTCCAGCTGCACTTCTAAAGACACCCTCTGAAACCTCCTTTCGATGAAACGTGAGGATTTCCCTTTTATCCGGTTAGTTTTCTTTGCTAGTCTGATAAGATGCAGTTCACCCCAGCCCTCTGAGTCCCGGAGACCCATAAATAACAGAAAGATCCTTTAAAAATAAATTACCAACTGAAAGCAGGGACCAGGCTGCCTCGGATTGTTGCTCTCCAGGCCTGCCATAAATCTGTTGTCTTTTTGGCTCTCCAGTGGCCAGGGTCACAGGCCGTAAAGAGCTTCCACCGAGAAATGTGAAAAATCCCCAGCAAGATGGGGCATGTGGGAGTTCTAGGGAAGGCATTTGTATTCTTCACCCGAGGCACAGGTTGAGGGATAGAGCTCGAGGGCTGGACCCTGGCACAGTGGGCTAGAAGGAGGGCAGACACCCAGAGGAGACAGCTGCTGCTCTGCCATCTGGGACTCTGGGGAGTCAGGCAAAGATTCCAGCCCCCAAAACATCTTGGTGCCTGACCTACTTTCACGGGAGGGAACAACATTTCCAGCCTCGCTGCCGTGTCAAGTAAATTTCCCTTTGGAGATGGGACCCGGTGACCTCAATTCATAGGACTGAGGATGACCCTGATTGCAGATTCTGCTTTCCAGAGAGAATACAGATGTGGTGGAGGAGAGGGTGGGGGAGATACAGCTGCTCTTTGAGAAGGCGCAGTCGAGGAAGGGCCAGTGTGATGAGCCACCAGGGCTGACTGCTGCTTCGCACACCAGCAGGGGGGCCCCAGTGAGCTTTCACACAGGCCAAGAGTGTAGAATCAATCCTTGCCTCTGAATGAGAGCAGCTCAAGGGTACCACACGCGGCCCCCAGGACAGTATCCAATTACCCACCACTCCTCACTCTGTGCATGGGCGGCAGGAGAACTTTCAGGATTAATTATTCCATGGAGAAGCACAGCATTCCCCAATTGTTGGCCATTTAAACTAAAGTGCATTTAATTTAAATGAGTGGTTTTAAATCTGGGGATTATTAACCTATCAGAGATGGCGATAAGGATGTCTTTCTTCCCGGGGAGACAAAAGCGCATGCGCGTTTAAGCACTTAGGAACTACTTCAGACTCTGTTACCCTCTGACACCTATCCACAAACCCCTCTGGGGCTCATTCCCCGCTCTGTTGTCATGCCCATACCATTGCTCTGCCCTAACTTCATTTTATAGAAGGTGATCAGAAAGATCTAGACTCACCTCAGGTCACCAAGGAGGACTTTCCACGCTTAGGTTCCACGCCTTCCTCTCTCTTCCTGAAATTAAAAAAAAAAAAAAATCCAGCTAAAACCACCTCTTCAGTGGTTACATGATGCTGCTACCTGCTCTCCAAAGTACGCCTGGCGTAGTAATAAAATAGTCTTTCTCAACTACAAACCATATCATCTACTTCTATTGAAAATTCTTTGATAATTAGTTATTATCCTCAAGGTAAGATCCAACATTTTTTTTCCTGCCTTGCCAGTCAGGGCCCATCTGACATACTCCATGGAAGCCCAGGTCTCACGCATATCACGTTGCCCTTTTGGGGAGCAGGGCCACTCTCCATGGCCATGAGGCGCCATGCCTGGATGACACCCCACACACCTCCTCAGTAACACCCTCCAGTCCCATTATCCTCGACTCCCACTCTAGCTCTCAATTTTCTTTGTGTCCAAAATGTTCTTACCCTCTGGGATCTAAACTTAGGCTTCTGTTTCCTGCCCACAATCTTCACCCCACCCCCCTTTTCTTCAGCTCTTAGCTTTGTCACTTTTTCAAAAAGTCCTCTCCCAAAGATAGCTTACCTTTAGAAGCCAAGGTCTAGTCAGCCTCTAGAATCAAGATAGATTATTCCAAACAGAAAGGATTTAATGCAAGGACGTCATTATACAGACACTGATTCATTTAAAAAAAATTAAAAAATAAAAGGTTTGTAAGAATCAACCTTGAGTTAACCCAGAGATTTGTGACGACAGAAAGCTTGCTGGTCTTAAACTAGGAGACGAAGAGAGAAGAGGTGACGATATTAGAATCTTGTCCTTCAAAGGAGTCTGCAAGGCTAGTAGTCCAACTTTCAACTGGTCCCCATATGTGAAAGTTTGTAGCTCTCCACCATGGCTCAATCAAAGAGCTGGGAAAACAAGAGGAATTAAGTCTCCTTGACCTCTCATGTTGCCAGAGCCTAAAAGGAAGTGACCAGAGCACAGTATGGAAGAATATTTCTCTGAGATCAAGGTAAGTATCTGGCATAAACCTACTTCACATCATTTATCCATTGACCTTTGCATTTGCCTATGGGAGTCCCTGAAAGCTGACCTAAGCCACCACAGTGGGCACTCAATATATATTGATTAGACAGCAGAATAGGAAGAGTGAAATTGTTCCAAACCTCCATTTCTACAGTTGCAAAATGGAAACTAACCTCTTTCCACAGAATTGTTGTAGTGACTATGGCAACAACGGGCCAGCATAGGCCATGAACTCTTTGGATTCTGGTTATTCCAGAATGTGCGAGTCCTCCAGGGAGAACGTTTGGCTTCACCAGAAAGTTTTCTGAACTTGTTTTTAGCAGTGTGTGAAGATGCTGAAGAAAAAGTGTGAAGCCCACTTAGTGCCTATCTTCCCCCAAAGAATTTCAAAAGCTCCTTCTGCCTATTTTTGTCCTGTGGTGCTTGAGTGACTATGTGGGTTATCATCTGTGACAAACATTTTTGTATGAGTGTTGACATTTCTGGTGTTTCCCGATAGACCAGCATCACCTATGGAGCCTTGTGAAAAGGAGGCAGCAAATGCTGTGACCCCAGGCTGACGGGGGTGGAGACTATACCCGGAGAGAAGATTGGATCCAAAATTCTTAGTCAGTATCCAGAAATTCCTTCAGACTGTTCTGTAAGCCTACCAGGCAATTTGTGTCACAGACCATCTCCAAGATGAGAGCAGTTTTTATACAGCAAGACACCTGATCAAAGATCTGTCTAAACATGCCCAGTGGGTGTAATTTCTCAGGAGTCAGCTCAAGAGGCTGTCTGTCACCTTGTCATCTTCCTAGAAAGGAAAGCCTCCTGGATGAGAGAAGTGAGAAGATTTGAGTTCTGGTCTCTTCTCTCTGTGAACATAAGTGAATATGCTCTGAATTTTTCTCCACTTGTTCTCAATGTGCTGTTGTTGTTTTGAGGGGTTGGTTTTGTTTCAGCGATGTTTGGGGCTTATTCCTGTCTCTATGTTCAGGGATCACTCCTGGAAGTACTTAGGCAGTACTTATTTGGGGTACTGGGGATCTACCCAGGTTAGCTGCATGCAACTACTGTTATAGTATCTCTCCAGTCCCCATTGGTTCTCATTGAGGCTGTTCTTTTGAATTACCCGAATCACTTATTCTTGGAAATTTAATTTAATTGTTTTTGAAGGAAACCAGGACACTACAATTTTCAAAACTTGTGTGTCTCCAGAGAATAGGATCTCTGCTGAAAATCATTTCAATATTCCTAGGAATCACCTGATGCTCTTGTTAAAGTGCAGACAGCTCTGCCTTATCCCAAAAGATTCTCAAATAAAGACTAGAGTAATAGAAATCAGCATTACCCCAGGCAGTGTTGATGCTCTCAGTCTAGAACCACATTTTGCGAGGTTTTACTCTAATCCAGTGCACTCCATACTCGAATGGTTTTGAAGGAACCATCCCTGAAGAAGGAATTTGAAGAATGTCTGGAGATGCATTTGGTTTTCACAATAGTGGAGGTGTCACTAGTGGTATCTTGTAGGCAGAGACCAGGAATAGCACAAAACACCCTACAAGGAACAGGACATTTCTCCCAAACATAGAATTTTTTATCACATTATTTCAATACCGCCAATGCTTCTGTGTTAAAAACTAAGGCATGCAGAGAGGCGTGTGCACTCTCGGGCTCTCCGAGTGGCTCCGTCTCACCGCCCATGTTCGGTGCTCTGGAACCGCTGTGTGTGCTGTGTGTGCTGTCGGTCAAGGGCAGGCGACAGAAGGAAAAAGGCCAAACTCGTTGCTCAATCAGTTTATTTTGTTCTCTCTCTCTGCTTCTTCTGAGTCTGGCCCCTCCGCCCCACAGTCTCAGTTTATATAGCAAATTACATAGGGCAGTAGCACAAAGGTGGATTTAACATCAACAAATCAACAAAGAAGGGTAAGACCATTTCTTTAGGAGATTAAGAAAATCTCATCTAAGGAAATCTCATCTAAGGAGATCCACTCAAGGGAGTGATTCCAAACAAGGGTGTGTCAGGGTGTGAGCTAGTAATCTGCTTAAATAGTTACAGTAAATATACTTCTAATATTTCTAATATTTCTAGCAATGTCATTCTGTATGAGCACAGTAAGAGATATAAAGTTTGGTTCTTCCTGAGGACATCTCACTATACAGTCCTCAGGCCAGGTTAATCTTCCTAACCCCAGCAGGGTCCTAGTCTCGTCGTTACCTTTGGGTCATGACAGCATTGTCCATGATCATGCCCTCAACTTATACTTGAGTATTGTGGCGCTTTGGCCTGGCCTATCTTGATGCCAGGGTAACACATAACTCACCGCTTGTCCTGGATCCATCCTGTCCCTCGTCGGGACCCTGCTTTTGGGGTGCTAGGAACTGAGGGCAACTGAGTAAAGAAAGCAGATGCCCGGGAATGAATAATATTCGAAGCCAATTAAATCCCAAGTTACAAAAGCATAATATTGTCTTCTTGTGTCCATACAGAAAGGCCATTGCTTTAAGGTAAACTATGCAAAAGGCACTAACTTACAATACGAGTTCAGGATCCTTAGAAGAATCTAATCTTACAGAATCTGATTAGGAAAAGGTGATTAACTGGTTGGGAAGGAGGATGCAGAGAAGAGTTTACAGATAAATAAAGGAATGGGAGTGACTCAGGAACACCTTGATGGGTGTGACTGGGGTAAGCCTAAACTCCGGGAAAAGCCAGGATGAGCTCCTTGAGGCAAGGGGGGGAAAGGACAAAGTAATACCATCCTACAATTTTGATGTGCCTCTGAGTAACCCAGGGATTGTGTTGGATTGTAGATTCTGATAGAAAAGGCTCCAAGACTTCACATTCCCATAAACTCCCAGGTGATGCAAAAACGCTAAATTTCCATAACTCGTGGGTTCTTTTGAGTCTATAAGGCATATTTCTGCAGCCTGGTATACACAGATAACTCCATTGCTCACTTTCTTCTCTCAGCCTACAGCATGTTGGTCATCAACACGGAGCTGCAGTAAATATTATAGGGATATTGGACACTCAAGATATGCAGACTGAGCCATCCTCCTCCACTCACCACTGTCCTTGGTGAAGGTCACCCTGAAACAGGGTCTCATCTTATCCTTTATTCCTCCAAAGTTAAATACATATATTAGCACGGGTTAGGAATTACGTGTATGTCTGCTGTTAAGAGGTGCATGATCCAGCCCTTCTCACAGGGGTAAACCAAGGTATAGAAATGCATAGGTCTGGGGATGGAGCGATAGCACACTGGGTAGGGCGATAGCACACTGGACAGGGCGTTTGCCTTGCACGTGGGCAACTCTGGATTCCCAGCATCCATATTGTCCCCCAGTACCACCAGGAGTAATTCCTGAGTGCAGAGCCAGGAGGAACCCCTCTGCATTGCTGGGTGTGACTCAAAAAGAAAAAAAAAAAAGATAAAAGAAATGCATAGGTCTGGACAAGAACAAATGCCAGCAGTCACCCCAGGCTCCCGCTGCTCCGATCTTTCTCCACTCCTTGAGCCTTGCCTTTCTCCCTATTATAGCCATACCTTCTCCTCCTCTTCTTGCTTTTCTGTTTCTGTCTTCTCTGTAGTCTTTCTGTCTGGGACTGCTGCAATTCCAGATGTTTCCTAAAATTATGAGGCATTGGATCACATCAATGGAATAAATGATCTGCAGATCATATGCTTCATTTTTTTACTTTTTCTACCTCATTCCATTAGTCAATTGTTGTTACTGTTGTTGGCATATCGAATATGCCACGGGTAGCTTGCCGTGTGAGCGGGATATTCTTGGTAGCTTGCCAGGCTCTCTGAGGGGGATGAAGGCTTTTAGGGCGGCCTCCAATAGCCCTTAGGGTTGTTACCATGGTTTATACCAAATTTAAACCTATCAAATATGGTATGGGAATGATGGGTATTAAGTATCTTATGGTGTGTCATTCCATTAGTCTGGCCGCCCACCAATTAGATGGTCAGATTTCTTCGTCAAATCCCTGAATGAACGATTTGAGGCTCCTCCTGTGCCTGGAGCAAGCAAATATCACTGGGCTGCACTAGCATGTGACAGGAACAAATGGAGACGTTACTGGCGCCTGCTCAAGCAAATTGAAGATCAACGGGATGACAAGTGATTGATGTTGGTGGGCTCCACGGGTGACTTCCGTGAAGCAGGGAGGAGGAAGACGTCACTTTCTCCCCAGCCGCCTCTACCACCCTGGACCCAGAGTTACTGGGTTCTTGTCTTCACTCGAGGAAAAGAATTTCAGAAGTAGACAAGCAGTGAAGTAACAGATTTTATTTAGAGGTTTCTGCGGGAAGGAGGAAGAGATAAGTGGAAAAGAAAAAAAACAGTAGGAGTAACGCTCTCAAGAGAGAATGCGGGCTTCTCCAAGGGTGGAGGAAGCTCTACACACATGCTAGCACTGGACACGAAAGCATGAAAGTACACATCTCAAGGGGGGAGATGCGGGCGACACATGTGCTCGGGCACCATATGTGCTCGGCCACATGGGCACAGGCAGCACATGGGCTCAGGCAGCATATGCGCGCACTTCCTTTGTTCAAGGTGTCTTTTATAGGGTCTCTTCAACCTGCCCCCATGTGGGGCTTCTTCCCAGGTAAAAGTCCATTGCTAAGGAGGTTACCAGGGAGGTTGGGAGTGGTGACGTCTTCTTTAGGCTGGATCACATTTTAATCAGATTAAGGGAGAGGTTGACGGAACTGAAGAACTTCATGGGGAGGAGTCCAACCTCCTCAGGGTCTGCTGAAGGTCTTTTTAGGTCTGTTTTCTGTATCCACAAGGTGGGTCAGTCTCAGGATTCTCGTTCCCAGAGACTTTGTTAATCTGTTTCATTGTCAAGGGCCTTTCCCTATCTACCTGCCTACATCATATTGACAAGTGATACAAGTGATTCCATTAGTCATATTGAGTGTCACCAATAGAAAGACTTTAGTGTGTATATATATAATCCGGGTATGGATATATATATATATATACATATATATACATATGGATACATAATGATACATATATAAGGATATATATATATATATATATATATATATATATAATCATTCCTGGGATTGTGGTCACCATAAAGCCATAAAGGAAGTTTCTTGACTGACATGTTACAGTGATGTCCTGCACAGGACACCAAGAAAGGAAAATGCTTATTTTTAAGCCACAGTTATTTCTCTCAAGATAGTGTTTGAAAATGAGTTAGCACTTCCAAATATGTCTACTCAGATCTTGGATTTTCACCCTGGTTAGTCTCTGTCCCATTTTCCATTTTTAACCCTTTCTCCTGACTGCGTGAGACTAGGGACTAGGACACTATCCTCTGACCTCTCTTCATAAACATTCATTTCACACGCAAACATGTCCTGTCCCCAGTGATGATTCACCCATTTAAGTCAAATGCATCATGCTCCCATGTGGATGTCAACTGATCACTGTTTTGATGTCAAAAAGGGAATTAATACACACACATCTTTAATCAAAACAAAATTTTGATTGCTTCCTAATTCCCCAAATATGATCCTTCCACAGTTATCTTCCTTTATCTTCATCTTTCTTAATGCCAATTTCCTTATCTTTGTTACCATTCCTTCTCTTACAAGTCTTGTGAGAATTTGTTTTCTTCACTGTGTTTTCTGCAGTGTAAGTACCTGACACATCTTAGGTACTTACAGACATTTGCCTTATGGAGCTTGCCTTGCACACAGCTGACTCATCTTTGATCCTGACACCACATATGGTGACAAAGTCCCTCCAGAAGTGACCCTTGAGAGCAGAGCTAGGATCACCACCAGGCCTGGCCCTTAAATATAACAAAAACAAAATGTGCTATATGGATGCGTCTCATCTTCTTTATTTTATTTTATTTTTTTGAGTCACACCCAGCAATGCTCAGGGGTTCCTCCTGGCTCTGCATTCAGGAATTACTCCTGGTAATGCTCAGGAGATCATATGGGATGCCAGGGATTGAACCTGTTCCGACTGCATGTAAGTCAAACACCATTCCTACTGTACTATCTCTCCAGCCCACCTCTCATCTTCTAGACATCATGATCACATCACTCATCCTCTCAACCTCAGTGGCAGAACAGGAACCACACTGAGGAAAATTACCAAAAAAAAAGAAAAAAACACAGAAACTTTAAAGAGCCTACAAACACATGCCCAAAGCACAGTCTGAACAGGGGCAGCTGGTGGACAGAAGCAGAAGGAGGAAGCCTGAGGGGAGGTGCGGAACACAACAGGTTTCTATCAAGGACTTGCAATGTCTTATCTTGGAAAGGTGTCATTTCATAGAAATAAGAAATATTGAAAGAGATAGAGTAAAGCTACAATTATTTTTGAAATTCAAGGTTATAGAGAACCCTTTCGGTTATCTTGGGCTTCAGCTCAACTCCCTCATTGCATATTTGAATTTCAAGGCCCCAGAGGGAAGGATCACCAGGTACAAGGTCATGCAAAGACTTTGGAAGAGGGGCTGGGCAATAGTAAGACAGGTAGGTAGGCGTGCAGGAGTACAAACCTGCATGGGCCTGACCTGAGGTAAGTGCCATAAGGTCCCTGTAAGCATCCCCCGATACACCCCTGGAGCCCCCTGAGTATGCTGCGGTGCCACAGGAGTTGCCCAGATAGTCGCTGGCACTGAGGGATCCAGGTCCATTGCCCCCTCCCTTTCCCATATTGAACCACAAGCCCGGTTGGCTGAGAATTATTGGTAGGGCCTTGGTCCTCCTGACCACCCCTTGGGAGGCTGCCCCCTAAAGAAATAAAAACAGACTCCTGAAAGAATCTGATAACTGCTATGCCGGAAATCCTTCCCTTTCTAGGTGTTTTCAAACAGCTAGAAGTAAAAGAATTATCAGAGATGGGGGGAAAAATGTGAACTTTCTGGTATGAATCACTTTCAAACGTAGTACAGAATGACTCCTTTCAAAAGCCTCCTGAGTTCCTTGCCACAGCAGGGGTAGAAACTAGGTACTGGAGGGTGTGATGGGCTCTCCCTACTCTAAGCTCACAGCACTCACCGTGGTCCATGCCTGTACTTCCTTGTCTGCATCCACACACCTCTCCATTGCATTTGATCTCCTTGATTGATGTATAACTATGTACAATAAACTACTAATGTATAATGGGCACAGTTCAACTATATTTGTGTGATGACTTTGACTTTTCACATGCAGGAATCAAGATTCTGAATGCTTTTATTACTTCTGAAAATTTCCTCTGGGCTCTGACGAACCACCCTTCCCTTTACCTTTGCCCCAGAAAACCACCAATTGACTTTTTGTCACTGCGGATTAGTTTCCATTTTCCAGAATTTTACATAAATGGCATCATCTGTGATGTGCTTTTTCTGCCTGACATTTTTTAAATTTAACATAATTATTCTGGGATTTATCCTAGTTACTGTGTGTATTAATAGTTTGTACCATTTTATTATGGAGAATTGTTCTATTGTATGAATATCTATATATACAGTGTATGTATCATTTAATCATATATATTAACCACTGTGGGGTGAGACCACTTTGAAAACTACAAAACTTTGCTGGGATGAATTTTAAAAATTGAAATGAGTCAAATAATGTTATAAAGCAAATGTCTTTAAATTAATCCTGAGATTTAATACAATGCAGTTAACATTTTTTAACAAGTCTTTCTGTAAACTCTTATTTCTTTTGGATTAATGATGAAGAGTGGGTTTTATGCAGTATGTTGAACTTTATGAAACAGTTAACTTGTTTTCCACAGTGTGATTTCAATTTTATTGCCTCCAGTAGTGTCTGAGAATTCCAGTTTCTCTATATTATCATAATACTTTATTACTGTGAGTCTTTTTCATTTAAGCCAATGTAAAGGATGTGTATTAGGATCTTATAATTTCAATTTATAGTTTCCTGAAAGCTAATTATTGTCAAACAACTTTATTCAGTGATGCTTTGTGAAATTATCTTTCTGTTATAAAGAATCTTTACAAGGACCAGAGAAATAGTACAAGTGTTAGATACATGCCTTGTAGGAGGCCTGCCCTATTTAATCCTTGGTACCACATATTTAATCCTTGGTACCAGCATAGCCAGAAATAAGTCCTGAGTATCACCTTGTGTGATTCACAAAACAAAAGAATCCTTTCAATTATTTTGTACATTTTCTATTGAGTTTAAGAATTCACTAGGTATTCTGAATTCAAGTCCTTGTTAAATGTAGGTTTGCGATTTTTTTCCCATTCTGTGGCTTGATTTGATTTTAGTTTTTAATTTTGAATTATTTTTTTAATTTTTAAGTATAATTTATCTTTTTATGATTTATATTTCTTAGTGATCTAAGAAATAAATGCCTACCTCAAAGCACAAAACTATAGTGTTTTTTTTTATTTAGTTGAACAATCATTTCAAGCAGTAAATTTCTGTTGGCAACAATTAATACTCTTTTTCTTAAATAAATAAATAAGTTTTTTGGAGAGATTTTCCTTCTCCATTAAATTAAAATATTTGTAGAAATTCACAGGTCTTACATGTGTAATTTCTTTCAAAACTTTGTTCTATCTTATTTACCTAATAGTTCATCCATACACCAACTATGATAGTTACTATGAATTTATATTAAGTCTCAAAAGCACACAGTGTAAGACCCACTTTGCCCCTCTTTTGTCATTATTTCCTGTATTCTAGATCCATCACCTTGTTAAAATATTTTTTAAAAGTATACAGGAGCCATGGGATAGTACAGTGGTTAGGATATGCGCCAGTCTTAACTTCAATATGATTCCCTGCATTGTATGGTCCCCAGAGCATCGTCAGGTATAGCCCTTGAACCCCCAGAGCACTTACAGGTGTATCCGTGGAAAAACCAAGTACCAATAATGTGGCCTAGGTATCCCCAGCCCTGCAGGGCCCCCCAAGAAGCACAGAACCTTTGGCCCTTGCAATGAACCACTGGCGTGGGTAGCCTAGATTTCTTGTGCAGCACCTCCCCCACAAAAGTATACAGGAAGCTCATTCTACATTCTGGAGACTGGCCCACTTTTCCACCTAAGATGTATAAATCTGTTCTTTACTCTGTTTTCTTTTTTTTCTTTCACTCATTTTCCACCCTGGATATTGCCCATATCTCAACCTGAGATGCATAGTCAGCAAAATAATAATACAGGAATTGAATTTAAGGATTTAATCTAAGGATTTACATTATAATAATATCTGATTCATTCTCATGTTTCTAAATTCATCTTCATAAAGTTTTGTCATTTTCAAAGCAATCTTCCTCAGCTTTGGTTGAATATATACTTAGGTTTGCAGAGTTTGATGCTGTTACAAATGATGTTTTTGAAGTATTTTTTAAAATTGGTTCCTGACTATATATCAAGTATTAGTATTAGCTAAGTAGTTATTGCTTAGATTTTAGGGATTCTAAGATTTTCATTAACTATATTTTATAAACCATATTATTTGCACATAGAGATTTTTTTCTTTCTGATATTTACACATTTTATTTTTCCCTGCATTATTCCAATAGCTAGTCATTCAAAGGGAAATTGCAAAAAGAAGTGAGACTGGGAATTCTTGACTTATCCCTGATCTTGGAGAGGACTCAATATTTCATTAAAAATAATTTATTGCTATATTTCCTATTCAATGTTCATTACCAAGATGAATATATTCACTTCTGCTTTTCCCCTAACTATCTCTTCAATTCAAGGATCTATATAAAAATGAACTTTCTAATATAAAAGTGCTGGTAATAAAACATACAGTAATTTCAGGCAAAAGGCTTTTTTCAAGAATAAAATCCTTGCAAACCACAGTTTAAAAAAAAAAAGAAAATGTACACTGGTGAAGGAATGGGTGTTAGAACATTATATCATTGTATGACTGAAACTCAATCATGAGCAACTTTGTAACTGTGTATCTCATGGTCACTCAGTCAAAATTTTTAAAAAATCAGAAGGCTAAAAAAAGGATTTACAACATCCTGAAAAAATCAGCAATGCTATTAAATTAATTTCTTCATTTATTTTAGGTACCAGGGTCTGGAAGTTGAAAATCTAATGTTTATGTAATTTTCTTCCAATATAATAAATGTTAAAATATTTGTTAGTTAAAAAAATCAAATCTCGAGACCATCTCAGCACACCCCCGCCCCCCCCGCCCGGGACTGCCGCCCTAGTGGGCAGCACCCCATTCCCCAGCACTGAAACCATTTTCTCTTCTGGCCCAGGTGTCTGACCTCCTTAGACCTGCCCTTTCAGCGTCCCAGCCAGTCTCTAAGACCCACCCAGTGCTGCAGGGGGCGTGGCCTGTTTCAGGGGCGTGGCCTCTACTGAAGTGGGCGTGGCCTCCTTGGGGGCCACAGTTGTTTTCCTCAAACCCAGCAATCTGTTGTTACATCTCAGTCTTCATTACCTATGTCCTTGAGTAACATCCTAGCTATCCCAAAACCAGTAGGCCAATAGGCCGCTAGTCTACTCCAATTTCACCAAAATACCAATGACTACAAGCAGCTGTACAAGCCCAATATAAAAGAGCACATTCTCCGAAAGCATCACTTGAGGCCTCATGTAAAGATTAGAGGAGCATCTGAGAGGAAGGACGTGTTCTAGAAGGGGAAAAATAAAAGACCACCATTGACCGAGCCTATCCAGAATCCTTTTTTGCAACAAGAGGGAATAGAGATAGTAAACTTGAAGGTCACTCCTCCATACCACCACCACAACATGAAAAAATAGTGCAAATCCCCACCACAAGGAGAGGATGATGAAAGGAGTCCAGAAGCCTCAATAAGCATTTCCCACAAACTTGAGCTCTCCGATAAAGAATTCAGAGATGAAGTGCTGAAGATGTTCAATGAACTCAATGTAAAGATGGAACAGGCATTCATTAAATTAAAGGAGGACCTGAAAGAAACAATGGAATGGACAGCCGAGAAAATACAGGAAGAAATGAAAGCAGAAATAAAAAAGCTACAAAAAGAAATGTCACAAATAAAGGATTCGGTAGATGAACTAAAAATCTCAGTGTGTGCCCTCAACAATAGAATGGCTACAGTGGAAGACAGAATCAGTGAGCTTGAAGATGAGCTGCAGGAAGCCTATAGGCAACAACAAACAATAGGAAGGGACTTCAAAATAGCTCTAGGACGAATCAGAGTCTTAGGGGATGATTTCAAGAGGAACAACATTAGAATCATTGGAGTACCAGAAGGACAGGGAACCAATCCCAATGAAAAAGCCACAGTTAAAGAAAACATTGCTGAAAAGTTCCCAGAGCTGGAGAATTCAGGCATCCAGATTGAAGGAGCCTGAAGGGTGACAGCTAAAGAGACCCTATCAAAAGAACTCCAAGACATATCATAGTTAGAATGATAGGCATCAGAGACACAATACTGCAAGCAGCAAGGTCAAAGAAGGAAATCACATACAACCCCTTAGATTCACAGAGGACCTATCAGAGGAAACCCTCGAAGCCCGAAGGCAGTGGTGGGATATAGTGAAAAAACTCAATGAAATGAACACTTCACCAAGAATACTTTATCCGGCTAAACTCTCATTCAAACTTGAAGGAATGATACACTATTTTGTGGATAAACAACAGCTCAGGAACTTCATAGACTCAAAACCAAATCTAAAAGAAAAACTAAAGGGTCTGTTGTAAGACAAGAAAAAACCCTACAGGCACAACAAGAAACACCTTACAGAAAGATGGCACAAAATCCCATAACAATAATCTCTCTCAGTGTCAATGGTCTAAATTCACCAATTAAGAGACACAGAGTGACAAAATAGATTCAGAGACTGAACCCAACATTCTGCTGCCTATGAGAAACACATCTGAACAGCCAGAACAAACACAGACTCAAAGTCAAAAGATGGAAAGCAATCCTGCAAGCAAACAACTCCCTCAAAAAAAAAAATTTAAAAAGCTGTGGTGGCCTTACTGGAATCGGACAACATAGATTTCAGGTTGAAAAAGATTAGAAGGGACAGTGAAGGACATTTTTTATTAATCAAGGGATATGTACAGCAGGAAGAAACAACACTCCTAAACATGTATGAACCAAATGAGGGACCAGCTAAATACCTACAACAACTGCTAACAGACCTTAAGAAGGACATTGTGAGCAACACAATAGTAGTTGGAGACTTCAACATCTCCCTATCACCTGTGGATAGATCAAGAAGATTAAAACTCACCAAGGAAATACTGGCTTTGAAGGAAGAAATAGATGAGAGAGTGCTAATAGATCTATACAGGACTTTATATCCCCCCCCCCCAAAAAAAAGAATGCATATTCTTTTCCAGTGCACATGGAACATCTTTCAGAATAGATCATGTTCTGCGCCACACAACATACCTCAACAGAATCAGGAAGATAGACATTGTATCAGCTATTTTTTCAGATCATGATGCACTGAAGATAGAAGTTAATCATGTACATATGCAGAAAACCAAATCAAATGCCTGGAAATTAAACAACTCAATGTTGAACAATGAGTGGGTCAGGAAGGAAATCAAGGAAGAAATCAAAAGGTACCTGGAAACAAATGAGAATGAAGACACGAGCTACCAGAACCTGTGGGATGCAACTAAAGCCATGTTAAAGGGAAAATTTATAACCCTGCAAGCATTTTTCAAGAATGAAGAAAGGGCCCACATGAATAACTTGACATCACAGCTCAAGATTTTAGAAAAGGACCAACAAAAGGAGCCCAAGCCAGGCAGAAGGAAAACAATAATAAAACTTAGAGTATAAATTAACGATAATCCAAAAGATCAATGAAACCAAGAGCTGGTTCTTCAAGAAAATAAACAAGATTGATAAACCACTAGCAAGACTCACAAAGAAAAAGAGAGAGTGAACCCTAATAAACCGAATCAGAAATGAAAAGGGGGACAAGGGGGATATCACAACAGAAACCAAAAAAATTCAAAAGATCATCAGAGACAACTTAGAAAATCTGTATGCCACAAAACAAGAGAACCTAGAAGAAATGGATAAATTCCTGGATTCCTATAATCTCCCAAGGCTGAATCAAGAAGACCTGGAATACCTAAATAGTCCTATTAATATCAAGGAAATTGAAACTGTAATCAAAAGTTTTTCCAAAAACAAAAGCCCGGGTCCAGATGGATTCACTAGTGAATTCTTCCAAACATTTAAAGAGGACCTATTTCCAGTTCCTCTCAAGATTTTCCAGAATATTGAAGAAACAGAATCCCTCCCAAACAGTTTTTATGAGGCTCATATCTCCCTGATACCAAAGGCAAGCAAAAACACCACAAAAAAAAGAAAATTACAGGCCAATATCCCTGATGAACACAGATGCAAATATTCTCAACAAAATATTAGCAAATAGAATTCAACAACTCATCAAAAAGATCATACACCACGACCAAGAGAGATTCATCCCGGGGATGCAAGGATGGTTCAACATTCAGAAATCAATTAACATAATCCATCATATCAAGGAAAGCAAAGATAAGAACCATAAGATCATCTCAATAGATGAAGAGAAAGCATTTGACAAGATCCAGCACCGTTTATGATGAAAACTCTTGCCAAATGGGTATAGAAGGTACTTTCTTCAATATAGTCAAAGCCATCTACTGCAAGCCTACGGCAAGCATCATCCTCAATGGGGATAAACTAAGAGCCTTCCCTCTAAGATCAGGGACGAGACAAGGAATGCTCACTCTCTCAACTTCTGTTCAATATAGTACTGGAAGTACTTGCAATAGCAATTAGGCAAGAAAAAGATATTAAGGGCATTCAGGTAGGAAAGGAAGAAATCAAGCTCTCACTATTTGCAGATGATATACTATACTAATAGAACCCTAAAACCTCTACCAAGAAGCTCCTAAAAACAAAAGATTTGTATAGTAAAGTTGCAGGTTATAAAATCAATACCCAAAAGTCCGTGGCTTTACACTACGCAAATAATGAGAGAAAAGAAAGTGACATGAAAAAAGCAATATCCTTCACAATCATGCCTCAGAATATCAAGTACCTGGGAATCAGCTTAACTAAGGAAGTAAAGGACTTGTACAAAGAAAACTACAAAATGCTACTTCAAGAAATAAAAGAGGATACAAGGAAATGAAAAGATATCCCCTGCTCATGGATTGGGAGAATCAACGTTGTCAAAATGACAATACTCCCCAAAGCATTATAGGGATTCAATGGGATCCCAATAAAGATACCCATGAAATTCTTCAAAGAAATGGATCGAGCTATCCTGAAATTCATATGGAACAACAAATGCCCACAGATAGCTAAAACAAAGCCGCAGGCCACTGGAACAGGGTGGAATATTCCTACACACAACCCCAAATGTATTATCATTTAATCTTAGATAAGGGAGCAAGAAATGTGAAGTGGAGCAAGGAAAGTAGAGATAAGAACCAGGAGGTCTGCCCCACAGCTTGGAAGCTGGTCTTACACGCTGGGGGGAAAGGCAGTTGAGATAGAGAAGGGAACACCAAGTAGAGAATGTTGAGAAGACCCATTCGGGTTGAAAGATGTGTGCCGAAAGTAGACTATAGACCGAACATGATGGCCACTCAATACCTCTACTGCAAACTACAACACCCAAAAGAAGAGAGAACAAAAGGGAATGCTCCACTGCAAAGGCAGGTAGGGGTGGTGGGGGATGGGGTGGGGGTGGTGGGAGAACATTGGTGGAGGAGAATGGGCACTGGTGGAGGGATGGATGAACGATCACTGTATGACTGAAATGCAAACATGAAGGTTCATAATTTTGTAACTGTACCTCCCAGTGATTTACTAATAAAAGATTTTTTTTTTAAAAAAAAAAGGGAATCCTCGCTGTAGAGGCGGGGCAGGGTGGAAGGAATGGGGTGTGGGGAGGATGGATGCTGGACCATTGATGGTGGAGGGATGGGTACTCGATCATTGTATGACTGAAATGCAAGCACGAAAGTCTGTAAGTCTGTAACTGTACCTCACAGTAATTCACTAATTACAATTTTTTTTTTAATTTTTAAAAAATCAAATCTCAGGTTTTAGAACTTGAATTGATATTGCACTCTAAGTTACTTGTTTAGCCCATCACAGTCTTGGTTAGAAAAGACTATAGAAGGGGGCTGGAGCTATAGCACGGCGGGTAGGGAGTTTGCCTTGCATGCAGCCAACCCGAGTTCGATTCCCAGCATCCCATATGGTCCCCTGAGCACCACCAGGACTAATTCCTGAGTGCATGAGCCAGGAGTAACCCCTGAGCATCGCCAGGTGTGACCTAAAAAGGAAAAAAAAAAAAGAAAAGACTATAGAAGTTAATACAGGTATTTATTTTCTGATGCATTTAAAAACTGCATTTAAAAAAACTTTTATTACCCCTCACATATAACATAATAACTACTTTTTAAAAGAGTGGACGAAGTGCTGATAAAGTTATGGAAAATTTCAACCTTTGTCCATTACTGGTGAGAATATAAAATGCTTTGGTCATATAAAATTATTTTTAATTTTTAAAATATTTTTAAAATTCCAAATATGAGATACAAGAAAAAACATACGGGCTAGAGAAAAATAATACAGTAGTCATGGTGCCTCCCTGACTGGTTTTGATCCCCAGATAGGGTCTGAGGATCTGGTTTTGATCCCCCATAGGGTCCTCTGAGCACCATCAGAAGTGATCCCTGAGCCCAGAGATATGTCCTAAGCATCACCAAGTGTGGCCCATAAGTGAAAGAGAGAGAGGGAAGGAAGGAAGGAAGGAAGGAAGGAAGGAAGGAAGGAAGGAAGGAAGGAAGGAAGGAAGGAAGGAAGGAAGGAAGGAAGGAAGGAAGGAAGGAAGGAAGGGAGGGAGGGAGGGAGGGAGGGAGGGAGGGAGGGAGGAAGGGAGGGAGGAAGGAAGGAAGGGAGGGAGGGAGGAAGGAAGGAAGGAAGGAAGGAAGGAAGGAAGGAAGGAAGGAAGGAAGGAAGGAAGGAAGGAAGGAAGGAAGGAAGGAAGGAAGGGAGGAAAGAAGGAAGGGAGGGAGGGAGGGAGGAAGGAAGGAAGGGAGGAAAGGAGGGAGGGAGGGAGGGAGGGAGGGAGGGAGGGAGGAAGGAAGGAAGGAAGGAAGGAAGGAAGGAAGGAAGGAAGGGAGGGAGGGAGGGAGGGAGGGAGGGAGGGAGGGAGGGAGGAAGGAAGGAAGGAAGGAAGGAAGGAAGGAAGGGAGGGAGGGAGGGAGGGAGGGAGGGAGGGAGGGAGGGAGGGAGGAAGGAAGGAAGGAAGGAAGGAAGGAAGGAAGGAAGGAAGGAAGGAAGGAAGGGAGGGAGGGAGGGAGGGAGGGAGGGAGGGAGGGAGGGAGGGAGGGAGAGAGGGAGGGAGGGTCAAAGTTATCAGAGCTGAGAATTTTGTCTATAGAACTGAGCTTATATAAAAGCTAAGGGGTAGGAGAGGTTCCAGGACATTGGTGGCCGGAAACAGGCTCTTTGGTGTTGGGTGTGGTGTTAGAATAATGTATCGATGAAAAGTATAATTGACAGTATTATAAATCTCTGTTTCTAAATAAAAATGATTTAAAAACAAAGAATTCCTTTAAAGATCTAAATAGGAGTGCCAGAGATGGTAGAGAAGTTCAGGTATCTGCCTGCTACATGGCCAATGTTGGTTCAGTCTCACCACCACATATAGACACCCAAGAACTGCCAGGAATCATCCCTGAGCACAAAACCAGGAGTAAAGCCCAGGTACTGCAATGTATAACCCAAAATTTACCCCTTCAAATTAGGAATAAAAAATACCATATGACATTGCCATTTCATTTCTGGGCTAAAAAAATTAAAGAGAATTTAATCAAAGAGATATTTGCAGGTACTGCAGTGTATAACCCAAAATTTACCCCTTCAAATTAGGAATAGAAAATACCATATGACATTGCCATTTCATTTCTGGACTAAAAAAATTAAAGAGAATTTAACTGAAGAGATATTTGCACATCTATGTTTAAAGAGCTTTATTCACTTAAAGGTAGCTTTATTCACTATTGAAAGTTAAAAGAAACACAAATACTTATTAATGATGAATGGATAAACAAATGTGACATATGTATGTATATATATATACAATAAAAGATTTTTCAACTTCAAAATAAAAGGAGTTATGATATATGCAACAATTCACATCAACTTTGGAATCATGATGCTGAGTGAAATAAACCAGACACAAAAGAACAAGTGCTGAATTTTCCCACTTACATGAGGAATCTAGAGTAGTCAAGTTCTCAGAGTAAGAAAATAGAATGATAATTGACAGGGGTTGTGAGAAAGAGAGAATGGGGAGTTGTTTAAGAATTTCAGTTTAGCATGATAAAGAGTTCTTGAGATTAGTTCTAAATCAATGGGAATATATTTAATGGTACTGAAATTTATACTTAAAAGTGATTGAAATGACAAATCTTTGATAGGAATATTTTGCCACAATTTAGAGAATCTTAAATAGTTTTAGTCTCTATCCACAATATCTACGTCCCATTCCACATCAATAAATCGTCTCCCCAGTCACTCACTCTTTCCTGTCTTGTTTAATTTAACTCAGTTCTATCAGTTTACTTATTATTATCATAGACATAATAATATGTTGGCATCAATTTTTATTCCCAATTTAGAGCTGTGACTAATTCATAAAAGTGCTCAGTAACATTTATTCAGTGGGGCAAATGATGTCTAAAATCAAAGTAAACTCCTTTATTCAGGGTAAGAAAAGAGCAACTCTCTAACCCACTCCTGCTTGCACCAGATCCAAAAGCAGATTAACTTGAACTTTTCAAAGACACCGTTTTTAACTGCTGCAAACTTGAGCAGCTTGCATAATTTATGTCCCCAAACCTCAATTTCTTCTGCTAAATAATTACTATAAAAATACCTGTAACAGAGAGTGATATTAAAATTACAACATATCAAGTGTATCAAGGACCCAATTTAAGTTCCTAATAAGTCATTGGAGCCTAGTTAAGAGCCTAGCAAATTGATCCAGTTATCTAGATAATATTTTCTGAGCACCTGTTAGTGTCTAGATATTATGCATATATGGATGCATAAGCCAAATTTCTTGAGCAGAAAAAATTTCACATCAAACTAAAGCCTAAATATTAATTTACTTTTTCATGAAACAATTTCTGAGTACCAATTATGCTTTGGGCATGATATTAGTCTCTGTAGAACAGTGTCAACCAGTACCTGACCTCATAAAATAAACATTTTAGTAAGAGAGATAAATTTCATAAATGTAAACATAAAATGCCAGTTGTGATAGTGCCAGGTCTTTTCTTGAGAAGACAAGTGCATTTATGCTGCATTTTGAAAGATGCATAGCTGCTGGACATGCAAAAATGATAACAAAAAAAAACAGAAAGAAAGAGCATTCTGGTAAAAGGGAAACAGCAATTTCTCTGATGCAAATATCCTGATGTATGCTTTCTATTTTTATAGGTGATATTAAAAAAAGAAAGTTAACAGACATTTTGAATAGCAGAATAACAGAAGTTTAGCAAAAATAAATAAATAAATAAAACAAGGAGCTCCAAGATGAAAAAGAGAAGATTGCTAGGAAACAGCAGAAGGTGGAAAACTGACTGAAAAGAAAAGAACAGCATACCAGAAAACCATAGGATCGGTTCAAGAGGAATAACATCAAAATTATTGGAGTTCCTGAAGAACAGGAAGGCAAATGTGATTAATAAACAGCAGTTAAAGAAGCAAATGAAAAGTATTTACCATAGTTGAAGATCATTGGCACTGAAATCCATGAGATTTGAAGGGTCCCAGTGAAAATAGATTCAGCTAGAAAAACTCCAAGACACATTGTGCTCAAAATGACAAAAAAAAAAAAAGAAAATGAGAATACTGAAAGCAGCAAGATCATAAAAAGGAACTTACTACAGAGGAGACCCCGAATTATGTACTGTAGATCTATCAAATGAAATTCTGAGCCAGAAAGTATGGATATAGCACAAAAGCTCAAGGAACTGAACACCTCACCAACAATGCTCTAGACAGCTAGATTATTATTCAGATTTGAAGAAATGATATAGAGCTTTATGGACAGGAAGAGGGTTAGAGAATTCATAGCCTGAAAACTAGTTTTTCAAGAGATGTTAAGAGTTTCTCTAAAGGACAGGACAGAGCTAGTGTTGACCCCAAACAAACAAAAATAAAAAATGAAATTAGTAATTGAAAAATGAGCATTCAAAACTAGTGACTTCATTATTAAAATTAAAAGCTAATCAATGCAACAAAATAAAGGGTTTCTTTTAGAACAGCAATGTGTACATTTGATACATGCATATATGTGTATATAAAAACATAGAAAATAGTAAGATTAAGAAAATGAAAAATTCTATGACAATAGCTTTCTGAGAGCTATAAAAATGCACTTGAATAAAGACAACATATTATTTGACATGAAGAAACATTCTAGATTCAATGTCATCCAACAAAAATATCATGTGAAGTTTTTGCTCTGTCCAATATGTTAGTTGACTAAGTTTCATTTCATGAGAAACATAACCATAGTAGCAGGAGTATACCAAAGAAGAATTATATAGAAAAATGCTGGTTTCTATATTGACTCCATATAAAACCAGTATACATATTTATGCCTATACAGACACACTAATGGGAACTTTCTAGAGAAAAGTCCATTGCATATAAAAATTTAATATATAACAGGGGAACATTTCAAATCACTTTTGAGAGTGGATTTTATAAAGAGTTGTCAGAATAAGTGAGTAGACATTTGGAAACAAATAACATAAGATCTGCCCCTAGCATTTTACACCAAGCACATGCAGATACACAGATATACATGTACAGATATGATATCTATGCCCATGAAATGCTATAGCATGGTTGGTCAGTGATAAGCCAGTTTAAAAGAGGAAGTACATTGAGATATGAATTCTAAAATTCAAATGTTTGACCACATAATCTATTGAATCTGTAGAGAATGGTCACGATCAACAGATACTCGTGAAAAAAGAGATGGCAAGAGCCCTTAGAAAAACGATATGGCAAATCTTAGTAGTTGCATAAATAGGTATACACCTGGTCCAGAAAACCTACTCTAACACAACAAGCAGCACTATAGCCAACACTAAAGAAGAGAGAGAGAGAGAGAGAGAGAGAGAGAGAGAGAACATTTAAGTAATAAATTACATGAGGTTTTTGGAAGACAAGATTTTCAGCATAAAAGAGAAAAACAAAAATACAATGTCAAATAATTGATAGTCCAGGGCCAATGAGATAGTAGAGTGTGTAGGGAGGGGTGCTTGTGAACACTGCTAAGCTGGATTCAATCTCCTGCACCGCATCTGATCACAGTGATCTGTCAATCTGTCAGTTCAGAGCCAGGAGGAAAGCTTGAGCACTCCTGGGTATAACCCAAAAGCAACAATGAAGAACTAACAATCCAGTATTTCACGATTTGAATCTGAAACACTAGCATGGATTCAAATTTATATATATATATATATACATACATATATATGAATATATGTATATTCTATGCACATTGCAAAGGTCTAAGTAAAAGTGACTGACTCAGTATCAATGATCAATTCTACTAAGTAAACTGTGTTGCCTGAATTGCATTTCCCAACAAAAAGAAAAAGAAGTATTAGTTGGGAAAACAATTTAATGACAGAAAATGTGTGATATAAACCTAGAATATCTTATCTTATAAAACAAGCAAGGAATTTGCATGGTTATATTACCTATATAATAACAAAGTCCATGAGTGTAACTTGAGTGTATATGTAGAAAGAGATACATATCTAGATCTATTAAGGGTTAGAGAGAGAGTATGGGGATCAAGGCATTTGTCTTACATGTGTTCACCTGCTTATTCCCAGCACCACATATTGTCTCCTTAGCATCACCAGCAGGAATCCCTGAGCACATAGACAGGAGTAAACTCTGAGCACTGTTGGTTGTGCCCCTCCCCCTTCCACACACAAATATCAACACTGGGAATGAGGGAGATAGCTCAAGGGATTAGAACATGTGCTTTGCATGCACCAGGTTCAAAAAAACACCAGGTCAAGCAGCACCACATTGCCAGACCCAAGCATGCACAGCGCAGCTGACCTAGTTTTCAGCTCCAGCTATAATGAACAATCACAAACTCTATAGCTTAAGATACAAGTTCACTATCATCTAGTTCTGAAAGCCAGAAGTGTAGAGTGAGTCTTCCCCACTCTGTTGCTGCTCCAGAGATCTCCTTGGTTGCCCCTTCCAGGCCCTAGGGGCTGCCAACACTCCTCACTCAGAACCCTGGAGGAAGCATTTCTTCCATTGTTTCATCTTCTCTCATCCTGGTTCCCCTGCCCACATCTTACTCTGTGCCCTGTGATTTCCCTGGGCCCACCAGGATCATTCAGAATCATCTCCTCCTCTCAAGATCCTTGATCATGGATGCAAACGTCCAATCTGCGAAGCAAGGTAGCATAGTCCCAGTTTCTGAGACTAGGCCATGAACAGCATCATCTTGCAATTCATCCTCATCTACCATGAAAGGGAAACACCTTCAGATACTGCATCTCTGTGGGACATAGTCAACACTCTTTGGAGGCACTCTGGCCCCCCAAAGTCAAACCTGAATCTGAGCAACTGCCCATTGGATAGGAAGAGCACAGAAGCAGGACAATAATGGCACAAAATAAAAATGAGTCAATGCAGATGGTGAGAAACTAATGTAGAAGTCAGTCAGCCAGTTTCTTCAATAAATAGATGACAAGGAGAAACAAAAAAAGGGAACAGGTGGAAAGAGTTACAAGGCTTAAGAGAACTAACGAACTCGTGACATTTGTGATTGCTGTTGGAATTCATGTTGAACAAACTCAGCATACAGAATGCATCAGAGGTAATCAGATAATTTCACTGACAAAATATACTTGATGATGTTACAGAGTCGTGATATTTTACACACATGATAGTGATACTTTGGTTATAAAGTTTGTGTCTTTAAAACTTATACATTAAAATATTTATGGACAAAATTATATGAATGATAGGAGATCTTGAATGTGCTTTAAAATAATCCCTCAGGGGAAGCTTGGCGAGGTAGAGCTGAAACCAAGCTGGCAGTGGAGAGAGAATTATAGAAGCTGGAGGTTGAATACAGGGGCTTTCATTATTCTCTTCAATTCTTTTATTGGTTAGAAATTTCCCATAATGACAAGGGTTTTTTTTTTAAATAAACAGTGTGCGCCCAGAAATAAAATTACTGGGTATGAGTGTTTCCAAGGCATTTTAAATGTATTGTCAAATTGCTTTCCACAAAGGCTGCAGCAATTTATAGCCCCACCGGTAGTGTGTGAGAGTGCCGAGAATATAATATTTTCAAGAGAATATATAATTATTTGGATAAGCGTAGAGGGTTTATGTCTCATTGTCTGGGTCTTTAGAAATACTGAGTGTCTATTATGGGATATTATGGCCAAGTCATGACCACTTACCTGGAGTCCTGAAGGGCAGGAACAAAAAAATTCAAGAGAAGTTCAGCATGACGGTCACACAAACTCCAATGGGCCCAAACCCATATTACCCTAATGAGAGGTTGCTGTGTTATTTCTGACACCACTGCAGACAATCTCTCTGAATATCCATTGAGGTATTCATTTAATAGGAAAATCTGCAATTGTACCTTCTCAATGAAATCTGATTATCTTCAAGAGACTTCCTCCAGTAAAGATGCAAATGGGGGCAGGGAAATCAATGCCCAGGTTTCTCTGCCTAGCATAAAAGAGAATTTTCTGCTCTAGGGTAATTTTGAGCTCCTGTAATCTTCCAATTACATTTGATTGCAGAGCCTCTTTCCTGTTTCAGTATTAAAGGATGGTCAGCACTTTTCTGCAAGCAAAACCAAGTTTCAGATGAAGCAGCCACTTATTCCGATGGCTTGTTTGTAATCAGCAACTCTTTGGACATGTGGACATCCCTGCCTTTGAGGAAATGTTCACTCCGTTTCTTCTCTCTGATTACTAGCAAACCAACGGATAACAGGTGCTCACAAACTACTTTATGGAGGTAAACCTCTTGTCACTAGGGAGGGACACCAGAATGAGTGAGTTGGCGTGCCTCACTGATGGGAGGTACTATGGAAGAAAGAGATGTGGGTACACGTATGGAGTCGCACAATAGTTCAGCCAGACATTCATTTCACCGATGCTAGGTTACTTTTTAGACACTGATAACCAATAGAGGAATAAGTCTAGAGGAAGAAAAAGATATGAACAACTCATTCAAATGCCCCTTGTGAGGGAAGTTGACACTGGTGGCAGAATTGATGATAGAACTTTGTATGTCAAAACCCAACTATGAATAACTTTGTGATTCATGATGCTTTATTTTTTTATTTTTTATTTTTTTAATTTCTTTTATTAATTCACCATGTGGAAAGTTACAAAGCTTTCAGGCTTAAGTCTCAGTTATACAATGCTCAAACACCCGTCCCTTCACCAGTGCACATATTGCACCACCAAGAATCATAATATACCTCCCCCCTTCCCCCCACCTCCCCAGCCCCCCACCCCGCATGTGTAACTGGTAAATTTCACTTTACTTTCACTCTACTTTGATTACATTCAATATTTCAATTAAAAAATTCACTATTATTGATTTGGAGTTTCTCCCCCCAGTGATTCATGATGCTTTAATAAAATAAAATTTGGGGAAAACAAAAAACTAATGCCCCTTGGTGAGTGGAGTGCTGAAGGCATATAGCAAGAATATTATTAAGGGACCCATATTCCCTGGCTAGTTCAGGGAAGCTTCCTGGAGGAGAAGGCTGAACTGTGTTTTAGTTTCCAAAGGTGGACAAGAAAATGATGGGCTCTCCAGACAGAAAGAAGAGTTTGTGGAAAGACACTAAGACTTGAAACAATGTGGAGCACTGAGGAAATAATAATTCTCTTGGCTTGGATCAAAAAAGGTGTATAGGTAGAGAAGTGCCCACACAGCAGAGCCTGGCAAGCTCCCCGTGGCATATTTGATATGCCAAAAACAGCAACTAACAGCAACAGGTCTCATTCCCCTAACCTGAAAGAGCTTCCAAACATTGGGAAAGATGAGTAAGGAGAGGCTGCTAAAATCTCAGGGCTGGGACAAATGGAGATGTTACTGATGCCCGCTCAAGCAAATCGATGAACAACAAGATGACAGTGATACACGTAGAGAAGTAAGTAGCATGGAGAAAGAGAAGGCTTAAGGGTCAGATACCATGCATCTGGCCCTGATGCATGGTAAGTCGAGACCTTTGTTGTAAGCTACTCCTTTAACAAGAGATGTATTTTAATGTTGGAGAAGTGAAGGATAGGGAGGGGAGAGAGATCCTCAGAAGGAGTTGCTGATATGGAACCTAATGTCATTGAACTAGGGAGGGCTGTCGTGCTAAGAGTACCCTGGAACTTTCCAGTCTAGGAGGAGGAGAAACAAATTTTCTGCAAATTAGAATGAATTGTATGGATTGTTAATGCAGATCATTGGTACTCTGCCTCAAGGAGTCACTACATACCTCCATATTCCTCAGGTATCTGCTGCCCAAAGGAGACAATATGAGAAAAAGAGAGGAGAAAAGAACATTAGGAAATTTAAAACTGAGAAGCTAGGGAGTTCCAATGGCAAAACTTATGCCTTGCAAGCATAAGTTTGGTCCTTGGCGCCATTCAACATGCACCAAGTATGATCCTGGCAACACCACCATTTGTGAGAGCCAGAGCAATGATACGGGCCCCGTCTCAGCATGCCACAACCAATTGTGTGCAAGTATGAAGTGTGCAACGTCCACTGAGTACATATGCAAGCATTATAATCAAGTGTGTGAAAGCTTCATTCATGGCAACAATAATTAAGAGGGAAGTAGAAATTTTTAAATAAACCAATAGACAAAAATTAAACAGAAACTGGACCAACACCTCAATCAGGTGAGCAAAGTCAATAGCAACAGTGACAAGTTGTATTAAAAGGGAGCCCTGCCAGGAGTGATCCTGAGTGCAGAGCCAGGAGGAAGCCCTGAGCACAGCTGGGTGTGGCCCCAAAGCAAAACAAACAAACAAACAAACAAATGGTATCTTTCCTTTGTGCTCTTTCTATCAGTGACTTGTAATTCCCTCCCGTTAGGAGAAAGGCAGCAGACAAATCCCAATAGAGGAGACTCTCTCTGACTAATGTTTTCAAAATTGTCAACATAATCAAAACCCAGGAAAGTCTGAGAAACTTCTAATCAAGAGAAGCCTAAAAAGACATGACAAATAGATGTAATATATCCTAGATGGCATCCTAGGAATATAATGGCATTAAGTATAAACAAAAGAAGGGGTCAGAGTAATAGTAGAGCAGGTAGGGCATTTCCCTTGCACGCGGCCGACCTGTGTTTGATCCCTAGCATCTCATATGGTCCATTGAGCATCTCCAGGAGTAATTCCTGAGTGCAGAGCCAAGAGTAACCACTGAGCATGAGCATCCATGGGTGTGACCCAAAAAAGAAAAAAAAGTATAAACAAAAGAAGTCTGAATAAACAGTGGTCTTCAGTGAATAATTACATATCAGTATTGGTTCATAAACTGCAACCAAAGTGCAATTAAAATATATTAATGGTAGAGGAAATTGTGTACACATTATGTCAGGACATTTAATCTCTATTTTTTTTTGCCAATCTCAAGCAAGTTCTGAAAAACTAAGTATGCCTGTCAGAAAATTGACCCAGGTGAGTGTCAGAACAAAATCCTATGTGACACTGCAAGGTCGAGACACAGAGCAGAGAAACATAGTGGGTTTTCTGGCTGAAGGAAAACAGCAAGAATGGAAGAGGAAAAGATGCAAGAGAGGAAGGTCAATGCAAGAAAACGAAGGAGATGGGAGGAGGAGGGACAGATGGAATAGGAGGAAGTGGTACCTGGCAGGAACAGATTGAGATGGAAGTGAATTCACTTAGGAATTTAGAGAAACACACAGTTGCAAGTTCTCCAAAGGTGTAGACCATTTGTCTAGACGGATCCATAAGTTTATCTTGCTTCAAGGGGAGTTTTCCTGTTAGGTTAAGATGAAGGCAAACATTTTAGGTCACCATAGTAATGAAAAGGAGGGCATGAGATCACAGAAGATATTCAACGACGTTTTTCAACATATTCAGGTCCTACTTTTAAAATACCAGTGTTGTAAAGGAGATGATTACCGGCAGCACACTAACAGGAGAAAATGAACTGTAAAATATTTATGAACTCAGATTACCATTTTTTTTAATATAGAAGTGCTGCTATTTATTCAGCCATTGATGAAACTGATTGAATTGGACATGAACTCCACATTACTTTTTTTATTCAGAATGTTAATTTTATTTTATTGTTTATTATTATTATTACTATTATTATTACTATTTTTAATCGCCATCACCGTGAGATACAGTTACAGAGCTTTCCTGTTTGAGTTTCTGTCATACAATGATCGATCACCTAACCCTCCGCCAGTGCACATTCTCCACCACCAAGGCCCCAGTGTCCCCCCCATCCCACCCCTCTCCCTGCCCCTATGAAAGACAATCTCCTGCATACTCTCTTTTGTATTGCCTGTTATGAAGCATAGATGTTGTGCAGCCACAAGAGTGGCTGCGTGCTCCTGGAATTCTGAAATTTTAGATAATTAGGTCTGGAGAAATCTCTGCAGTGAGCTGCTCAGTTTGGAGATTCTTTTGTGTGTCTCTGGACCATGGCCATTAAGGAGCTTAAGTAGCATCAGGAGGCAGTTTGTGGGCGTGACCTCCAGGGTCCCATGGGAATAGGGGGGATTGGGGGGCTGGGGGAGATGAGAAGGACTGGCCCATCCCCTAGAGATTACCCTTTTATCTTACTGGTAAAGTTTGAGAACTGCTCAATCTTTCCTGGAAGAAAAAAAAAACTGCTTTGACATATAGAGAGCAACTCTTTTTTTTTTTTAATTATAATTTTTTTAATTGAGTCACCATGAGAAACACAGTTACAAAGCAGTTCATGATCAGGTTTAAGTCATACAATGATCTAACACCCATCTCTCCACCAGTGCCCATTTCCCATCACCAATGACCTCAGTTTACGGGTCCCCCCACCCCACCCCACCCCACACCCCGTTTCCTCCTCAATCCCTTCTCTCAACCTCTCAACCTGCCTCTATAGCTCTAGGGCAGGCATTTTTTTTCTCTCTGTCTCTCTCTGTCTCTGACTGTATCTCTGTCTGTGTCTGTGTCTGTCTCTCTGTCTCTGTCTCTGTCTGTCTGTCTGTCTCTCTCTCTCTCTCTCTTTCTCTCCCCCTCTCCCGCTTCTGGGCATTATGGTCTGCAACACAGATACTGAGAGGTTACCATGTTTGTTCCTTTACCTACTTTCAACACTCAGTTCCTATCCACAGTGATCATTTCCAACTATCTTTATCATAATAGTCTCCTCAATATCCTAGTTGTAGAGGTTAACTCTTGTTTTAGAATTTTATAAGTAGAAACTGTTTGTTGAGTGAATTAAATAATAGCAGCTGCCACTATTTTAAATAGTGGCTTTCCTTTATAGCACATTCCCTAAGAGAGGCTTTCAAACAGTGATTAAGCAAAAACAAATTCCTCTTCATTTATAAAAATCAGATACTAAATTTTTGCAGTAAAAAATATGTTTTATTTGTTTTTATTTTAAGTTTTTTATTAATATGCTTGTTTCTGTGTTTATAGTTCTATGAATTGAGCCCAGACCCTCCACACATATAATGCAAGTGTTCTATCAACAAGAAACATTGCCAGATACATCTCATATAGATAGATAGATACATATATGTGTATGTAGATAGATAGATAGAGAGATAGAGAGATAGATAGATAGATAGAGAGAGAGAGATAGATAGATAGATAGATAGATAGATAGATAGATAGATAGATAGATAGATAGATAGATAGATAGGGGCCATACCCAATGGTGCACAAGGCTTACTCCTGATTCTGAGCTCAGTAATCACTACCGGCAGGCTTGGGGGACCATATGGGGTGCCAGGGATCAAACCCAGGTTGGTCACATGCCAGGCAAATGTCTTACCCGATGTAGAGTTTCAGAAACCCCCTGAATACTTTTTGACAGCAATGCAGGAAATAATTTATTAAAACTATTTTATTATAAGTCCATTTTATTTTTTGCTAAAAGAAACAAATGTTGAAAGAAAGTAATTATCACAGAATAGAATCTGTTCAATGTGATAAAATTCATACTTTGCCTATTTGTTACCAAGTGGGTCCATCCTAAGCCATTCCAGCCAAGAAATGCTCCCTCTTTCATACCTGTCACCAGTCTTTAAAGGCACCTAAAATACACCTACACAATGGAACACTGCACAACCACCAGGAAAAATGAAGTCATGAAATTCACTTATAAATGATGGACATGGAGAGTATCATGCTGCATGAAAGGATTTAGAGGACAGAGACAGACATTGAATGACTGCACTCATTTGTAGGATTAAAAACAAAACAAAACAAAAAAAACCTGTAGTATGAGACAAATACCCAAGGATAGTAGAAGCAAGGGCCTACTCTGTCAAGCAAGAGTTGATCTCTACAAATTGGGATAAAGAAGAGACCACTATGACAAAGGTAGTTGGAAATGATCATTCTGGATAGGAATTGTGAGCTAAAAGCAGGTAAAGGAACAAACATGATAACCTCTCAGTGTCTGTGTTGCAGACCATAATGCCCAGAAGGTGAGAGAAACAGAGAGACAGAGACAGAGAGAAAAGGAAAGTGCCTATCACACAACAAGAGGGAACAGGAATAAAGAACTACAAACTCAGACTCTACACTTCCGTAACAAGATGAAGAAGCAGCAAAAATCCCCTCCACGAAGAGAGGGAGAAGAAAAGATTCCAGAAACATCATCAGGGGCTACTCACATCTACGACCTCTCAGATAAACAATTCAGAGAGGAAATCTGGAGGAGAGTCGACCTACTCCAAGCAACCATGGAACAGACATCCAATAAGTTAAGGGAGGAGATGAATGAAGCACTGGAACGGTCTACCAAGAAAATGCAGGAAGAAATGAGAGCAGAAATTTCAAACCTACGAACGGAAGTCATACAATGATCCAACACCCATCCCTCCACCAGTAGATGAATCAGTAGATGAACTAAAAATCTCATTAGATGCCCTCAACAGTAGAATGACTACAGCCGAAGACTGAATCAGCGACCAAGAAGATGAGCTACAGAAAGCTTATAGACAACAACAAATAATGGCCAAAGACCTCAAAATGGCTATAGAACGAATCAGAGCCCTGGGGGATGACTTCAAGAGGAACAACATTAGAATCATTGGAGTACCAGAACCACAGAGAAGTAACCCCAATGAAAGTGCCTATCATAGAGCTATAGAGGCAGGCTGAGAGACGGAACTGAGGAGTAAGGGGGCGGGGGTGGCATGCGGTACAGGAGGGAAACTGAGGGAATTGGTGGTTGGGAACTGGGCACTGGTGGAGGGATGGGTGTTGGATCATTGTATGACTGAAACCTGACCATGAACTGCTTTATAACTGTTTATCTCATGTGACTCAAGTAAAAAAAATTAAAACTTAAAAAAAAGAAGCAAGGATTGGTCCATTTTTGGAAGCCTGTGTCAAGCGCTGGGAAAGAAGGCAGTTGGGATAGAGAGGGCACCACTGTGACAAGGACAGATGGAAATGATCACTCTGGATAAGAACTGCGTGATCAAAGTAGGTAAAGGAGCAAACATAACCTTTCCGTATCTGTAGTGCAAATTGTAATGCCCAAAAGAGAGAGAGAAAGGAGAAAAGAGTCTGCAATAGAGGCAGGCTGGAGGCAGAGGTGGGGGGGGGGGCGGCGAAGGGGGGAGGGAGAGGCCGAGGTGGGGGAGGGAAACTGGGGATATTGTTGGTGAGCGATGTACACTAGTGGAGGGATAAATGTTGGAACATTGTATGAATGAAACCCAACCATGCACAGCTTTGTAACTGTGTATCTCATGGTGATTCAATTAAAAAAGGAAAAAAGGGAAAAAATTAAGGAACCTAAGTATTCAGCCAATGCAATTCACAAATACACCCTTCTATTTTCATTTTTGCTTTGTTTATACACAACAGTGTTGGTGAAGAGGCTGGGGTTGGAACATTATATGAATGAAACCCAATCATGAGCAACTTTGTAACTGCATCTCACTGGGAGTCGACTTTTAAAAATAAATACATAAACAAATAAATAAACCACAGCGATGTTAAGACAGACCGGGAGGATGAGGCAGAGAGAACAATTATGCAAACTACAGAATGCCTCTAGAAGTTCAAATTGTTTTCATTCCAATCTGAAGTGATTACCCTAAGCAGCCCTGACAATTATCCAATGATTATTAAAAGAAAGCCAAATTGCTCAGACCCAAAACCCCCTTCTCAGTGGAAGTTCACATTCAGTGCACCCTGTGGCAACCCCTGGGGAGAGGAGCAGACAAGAGGAGGTCTGCTCGGCAGTGGCCCCTGCGTGATCGGGCCCATCAGAGAGCTGCCTGAGCTGATCTGGTGTCCAGATAAACGTGGCATTCATGCTCGCCATCTGCCACAGGTCAGTGGGGACAGAAGCTCAAAATCATTATCTCTAATGAATGAATATACAATGACAGTCTTGTGTGTGGCAAAGGATCATCACATTCAAACATGATTGGGGAAATCAGGCAGTGGGCATAAGCATCTTGAAAACTCTCTCTCTTCCCCTACACCCCCCCTCTTTCTCCACCCCCCCCCCCAACCCTTAATACCTAAGGTAATACCTAAGGTAAGTTTGCAAGAGTGATGCTTTCACTTGGAACCCTGACCCTGGTTTAACCATAGCAACAGTGACATTTTGCAGAGTAAGTTTGGGGAAAGGAGTTTCTAAATAGCAAAAATATTCTTCCAACAGGCCTGTCCATCTTGTCACATCATTTTGGTTCTGCTCTTATGGGGCAGCATGCTCTTTGGAGCTTTATTTTCTCTGCCCAGGACAGCACAAACCTTAAAACATCAGAACCTGTTTTTGGAGGTACATTATGCTTTTAGCTGAAATGCAACTCCCTGTTCTATATTTATTTTTATTACTTTCCAAGGTAAATTCATAAATTGCATCTACACATGCCTAGAATATTAACTGAAAATTTTTAGTTCTAATGAGCACACATATTAAGCGCAAAGTCTTGATAAGGCACAAAGAAGATCAGGGAACTGGAAAAAGTGCTTCTCCATCTTAAAAATTTTACTCAATGCAGCTTAATGCAGAAGATAAATGTTTATATAATGTATCATTTTTTAAATAGGAACTAAAAGAGACTTAAGTTAACATGCTGAAGGAATCTGAGGTGAAAAAAATATAGAGGCTCGAGCTCTCGGGATGGGGTGGGTGCGATGATGTGTGTGTTGTGCTGTTCACGGGGCTCTCGGGGCAGGGCGGCTCTCTCTATCTCTCTCTCTCTCTCTGCCTCTCTCTCTCTCCCCCCCCCTCTCTCTCTCTCGCCAGTCTATGCTAGAGAGCCCCTGTGTATGGACCTGATAGGGATGGCTCCTCCTTCTGTCCGCTTCTGTGTGTGTCTCTCCTCTGGTCTCTTTCTACCTCTCTCTGTCTCTGTTATCTCTTCTCTGGTCTCTTCCGATCTCTCTTTGTCTCTGCTTCTGTATCTTCTCTCTTCTGTGTCTTCTCCGCTGTTTCTTCTCCTGTGTCTTCTCCTGTGTCTTCTGTCTTGCCTCTCTCTTGCCTCCATCTCTTCTCCCTCGCTTCTGTGTCTTCTCCCTACTTCTGTTACAGTCTTAGTTTATATAGCAATCACATAGGCGGGTAACACAAAGGTGGCTTGAACATTAACAAATCAACAAAGAGGGGTAAGACCACTTATCCCGGAGATTAACAAAATCTCATCTAAGGAGATTACTCCAGATTACTAGGAGATCGGCTCAAGGGTGGGATCCAAACAAGGGTGTGTCACTTTCTTCCTTCCCCAGCTAGTAATCCACTTAAATAGTGTAGTAAATATACTTTAAATATTTCTAGCAATGTCATTCTGTATAAGCACAGCAAGAAATATATCAAACTTAAAGTTTGGTTCTTCCTGAGGACATCTCACTATATATCCCAGACCACAGTCCTAAGGTTAGCTTAGTCTTCCTAACTCCATCAGGGTCCTAGTCTCGTCATTACTTTTGGATAATGACAGCATTTGTCTATGATCAAGCTTTGTCCTGGCCCATTTCAATGTCAAGGTAGCTCACAGCTTGCCCTGGGTCCATTCTGTCCCTCATCAGGACCTTGGTTTTGGGGTGCTAGGAACTAAGGGCAACTGAATTGAGAAAGCAGATGCCCAGGAGTAAATATTATTGGAGTCATTAAGCTCCCAAGTTACAAAGCATAATATTAACTGTCTTCTTGTATCCATACAGAAAGGACAATGCTTTAAGGTGAACTAAGTTCTCAGCAGCAAGGCTAACAGGACAAACCCCATGTTATCCTATAGGAGGAAAGAAGGAGTAGGACTGTCACACAATAAACATACTTTCTCGGTAGGAGACTTTATTTTAAAAGTATTCTCACCGTATTGTTGGTGGGTTTCTTTCAAGGTAAGAATCATTATCTTTGTTACACAGGTGAAAGTTAAACCATTGAAAACTAAGTGAAAAAACAAAACCCAAAACCATCATAAACTGTCATAGATTGAGTCAGAAGTAAAGAAGCAAATCTGAAATTCAAATTCAGATCTGTCTGAGTTCAAATCCCAAACTGTGAGCATTCATGAGAACTGACACAGAAAAGCCACTTGAACTGGGGTCACCAGCAAAGGCACATTAGTTCCAGGAAAGGCCAGAGAACTGATGCTGGAGATCTGAAGAGGTCATAGTACATCATATCCGAGGAAGGATTAGAGGTGGCCACATGGCTTTGAAACAGGTTCAGTGTAGACATTTGGAGAGGAAATCATACCAATATTCAGGAGCCCTTCACTAGAGAGGACTTGAGGGGCACAACACTGAAGATTCTTTTGCTTGGTTCTGTGAATACTGGAATGGAATTCCAGAGTGCAAAATTAAATTAAGTCCTCATTGCAAGTTTAGCAGTGTCTGGAAAAATCAGATAGGTGGATAAGGTAGATTAGGGGGACCTCTTGTATAACAGGGATCAAAGAATCTCCCGCAGTCAGGGATGGGCTACGTCCCCTCATCTCTCTGTACTTTCAGAAGCTCTGGCAGTCACACCTATGAACCACCTCTGGCTCCAAGTAAGCTCATTCACAGCCATGATCCAGAGACTCATAAATAAATCTTGAAAGAGATCAACAAGTTGCAGAGATTCTTCTGGGCCCCTAGCAAGGCTGAGTTGTCTGGGAGGGACACCCTGGAGGGGGAGCAGGTGAGACCAGGGCCCACCCAAACAGAGCCCCGGCAGTCAAAAGCTCCCATTCTCCACAATCATCACCATGTTCCCGGCCAGACTCCACTGCACTGGACGGGCCTCACCCAAAAACTAACCAGCTGAAAATCTCAGGTATGTGGGTCTTATGACTGAAATCTCAAGGCTTTTATGGAGTTAAGGATGAGCTAACTTCCCCATTTCCCTGTACTTCAGAAAGCCCTGACAGTCACACACACACACATACACACACACACACACACACACACACACACACACACACACACACACACATACACTCCAAAGCAACCACCCCATTAAAAATTTAACTCCAGCTGTATCACCCGGTAAAAATGTTGGAATTCCTGGAGTATGCAACATCTCAAACTCCACAACCCTGATAAACCAGGAGTAGCACAACAGATGGGATGGAATGTAATGTAGAGAGCAACTAATCTCAATTAACAAAATATAAGCACAGACTTGACCTATGCATTAGTTGAACTCTACTAGAAAAAAGCATCCAATCCCATCAGAAAATGCGGTGATGAACAGAAACTTTCTCAAAGAAGAAATCTGAATGGTCAAAAGGCACATGAAAAAATGCTCTTCATCACTAATCATCAGGAAAATGCAGATCAAAACAACAATGAGAGGTGGCTGGAGTGATAGCACAGTGGGTAGGGCATTTGCCTTGCATGCAGTTGATTCCCAGCATCCCATATGGTCCCCTGAGCATGGCCAGGAGTAATTCCTGAATGTAGAGCCAGTAGTAAACCCTTGTGCATCACCAGGTGTGACCCCAAAAATAAATAAATAAATAAATAAAATGCTTTAAGAAAAAAATGGATATCATATCACACCACAGAGACTGGCCAAAAAACAAAAGCAAAGGCAACCAGTGTTGGCGTGGGGAGAAAGGGACTCTCCTTCTCTATTGCTGGGAATGTCAATAGGTCCAGCCTTTTTGGACATTTCTCAAAAAACTAGAAATTGAGCTCCCATTTGACCCAGCAGTACCACTTCTGGGAATATACCCTGGGAACCCCATATCACACAGCAGAAACAACATATGCACCACTATGTTCATTGCAGCACTATTCACCATGGCCAGAATCTGGAAACAACCTGAGTGCCCAAAAACAGATGAATGGATAAAGAAACTATGGCACATCTACACAATGAAATACTATGCAGCTGACAGGAAAAACAGTCATGAAATTTGCCTGTAAATGGATAGACATGGAGAGTATCATGCTGAGTGAAATGAGTCAGAAGGGGAGGGGTAGATATAGAATGACTGTATTTATTTGTAACTGGAGCGATAGCACAGTGGGTAAAGCGTTTGCCTTGCACACGGCCAATCTGGGTTTGATTCCTTTGTCCCTCTTGGAGAGCCCAGCAAGCTACTGAAAGTATCCCGCCCTGCACAGCAGAGCCTGGCAAGCTACCTGTAGCGTATTCAATATGCCAAAATAAAGTCTCACAATGGAGACATTACTGGTGCCCACTCGAGCAAATCGATGAACAATGGAACAACAGTTCTACTATGACAGTATTCATTTGTGGTGTGTATATCACTTGTATCACTTGTCATCCCATTGCTCATCGATTTGCTCAAATGGGTGCCAGTAACACCTTCATTCATCCCTGTCGCGTGTAGTGAAGCCCAATAGCTTCTGCTCGTTCCAGGAACATGAAGAGCATCAAACTGTTCATTCAGGGTTTTGACGAAGAAGTCTGAACATCTCATAGGTGGGCGGCCATGTGTTCTTTTGATGTCCTGTGGAATGCAGTCAGTAACAACTCTAGTCCAGCGGTCATCTCCAAATTGCATTATGTGTCTGGCCCATATGATTTTCAAAGTCTTGGCAAACGAGGGAACATCCCTGATCTCCGATCATACATGGAGGTCAGAATTCCAGATTCCTTCTCTCACTTGAGTGAAACATGATACTCAAAGCATAGCTCTTTTGATTCCTCTTTGGGAGACCTGAATAGCATCCTGTTTTCAATAGACCTGTGTTCAATTGACCTGAATCTCATCCTGTTTTTATGGGGTCCAGGTCTCTGAGGCGTATGTTAGTGAAGGAAGAATGGTGGAGTTGAAAAGATATGCCCAGAGCCTGAGGTTCTTCATCCTCTTAACAACTTCTTTGACGCTCTTGAAGGCGTTCCATGTTCAGTTCGTCATGTTTAGTTCTCGAACCAGGTACACATAACTGCTACATTTGGAGATGTTCATTCCGTTGAGAGTAAATGTAACGTCAGGAATTAGTTCATTTCTCATGAACATTGTCTTCATGAGATTCAGCTACAATTAAACCTTTTCACACTCACGGTCGAAGTCGGCCAGCATTCGTGCCACTTGGCTAATGCTCGGTGTTATTAGAGCGATGTCATCAGTGAAGCAGAGGTGGTGTAGTTGTCGACCATCTATTTTCACTCCCATTCCTTACCATTCCAGTTAATGCATGACATTCTCTTGTCATGGCACTGAAGAGTTTTGGTGAAATGGTATCACCCCGCTGAACCTCTTTTTTTTTACGTCGATGATCATTTCCTTGTAGAATGGTGAGATATTGGTAGTGAATCCGTAATATATCTCACTGAGGATCATGATGTACTGAGTTTGAATGTCCTGTTTGGCTAGGGCTTTGATGACTGCTTCAGTCTCAACATGATCAAGGGCCTTCTTTAGAGAGAGCACCATCTTGAACTCTCACGAAACCTCAATGAGGTTGGTCACTGTGTGGATATGGTCAACTGTGCAGATAGAAAGTGTATGTTTCTCATATGTTTGCAGACCTGTGGGAAGGGAAATATTTGGTATGTGATAAGAAGACATGCATGGGATACCCAGGCTATTCTTAAGATGGGAGACAATCATCACAAAAACCTGGTTGGGGGAGACCACAGACAGATGTGGAAGACAAGATTTCGGTGGGTGAGGGTAATCCAAAGCCTCCATATCTGGGCTTAAAGATGCCACACAGGAAGGATGATGTTCCAAGGAACTCAGAGTCTCTGTGAGTGTGGTCTGTAGGACTCCGCTTTTCCCTGTTGATCCTGGTGGCATTGCAGGTTCCACCGAGAATCAGTTGAAATAACCATGTTCACATCATCATCATCATCATCATCATCATCATCATCATCATCATCATCATCATCATCATCATCATCCCGTTGATCGTTGAATTTCCTGAGCGGTCTCAGTAATGTCTCCATTCATCCTAGCCCTGAGATTTTAGAAGCCTCTCCTTACTCATCCTTCCCAACAATGCTGCACTGGAGGTTATTTCAGGGTCAGGGGTATGAGACCAGCATTGCTACTGGTTTTGGCATATTAATACACCATAAGAAGTTTACGAGGGTCTCCCCTGTGGGCAGGAAACTCACGGTAGCCTGCTGGTTCTCCCAGAGGAAGAAGTAGGCTTTAAGATGTCCTATAGCAGCCATGCAGTTCTGGATCTTGCATTTAAGTCTCTGAATGTTGGCCGTTGATAGGATTCCAGGGCATCAAGGGCAGTCCCTGGGTGTGACTGCCAAGGTACTGGAAAATGGGAAATCTGGGTGGAAGAGGCCCAGTACTGATCCAAGCAGGCTTAGAGGTCTCAGCCACAGGTCCCACACACCTTGGTTCTTCTGCCAGTACATTCATGCTTGAGGCTCATCCAAATGCGTGGAGAGGGGCCTTGAGCATGGCTGTGGCTAAGGCTCCAGAGGTCTTCAACCATGGGAGCTCTGCTTGGGGCAGGGAGGGAAGCTGGAGCCCATCCCCTCTGAGGGGCTCGGGGAAGACTGTCTCTGCCGCACGGGCCAGAGACTCTCTGCATCGATATCTTCCGGGAGCTTGCTTTTAAGTCTCTGGATGTGGAGTGAAAAATAATTTGTTGGCCTATAATTTTATGGCCAGCAGAGCCTGGAAAGCTACCCATGGCATATCCAATATGCCAAAAACAGTAACAAGTCTCACAATGGAGATGTTACTGGTGCCCACTCGAGCAAATCGATGAGCAACCAGATAACAGTGACAGTGACAGTGAATTTGATGACATATAATCATCATGGACTGGAGAGATAGCACGGCAGGTAGGGCATTTGCTGAGTTTGATTCCTCCATCCCTCTTGGAGAGCCCGGCAAGCTACCAAGAGCATCCCGCCCATACAGCAGAGCCTGGCAAGCTACTCGTGGCATATTCAATATGCCAAAAACAGTAGCAACAAATCTCTAAATGGAGATGTTACTGTACATGTACATCGAGCAAATCGATGAACAACGGTACGACAGTGGTACAGTGCTATAATCATCATACATTAATGACTTTACATGCACTGTATGGATAATGCTGTCAATTTACCTCTCAGATACTAATATCATGTCCTATTAGTATTTAGGGATTTTTTTTCTTTTTTTCTTTTTTCTTTTTCAATTTGGATTTTGGTTTTTAAGCCACACCCATTCATGCTCAAGGCTTACTCCTGGCTCTAAAATCAGGGCTCTAAACTCGGGGACCACTCCTGGCAGGGCTCAAAGGACCATATGGAATATCAAGGATCAATTGACTATGTGCCAGGCAAATGCCTTCCCTACTGTACTGTCTCTAGCTAAAGATTTAACATTTGGAACTATACAACATGGTGGGTCCTGGGACAGAAAACCAAGAGAATGGTGGATAGGCTGCCCACACAGGATTTAATTCAGATTCTTAAAAACCAAAACCCAAAACTCAAAACAAAAACAAATGCTGAATCTTCACACAGTGATTTTGAAGGGTAGTTGTCTTCCACGTGTCACATCAATTTAATTTAATTTGGAGGCCACATTCAATGGTACTTAGAAGTCTCCTTGTGACTCTGTGCTTGGGGTTGCTCATGTGACCCAGGCCTCCTGCATGCAGACTGTTTTCCTGAAGACTCACAGAGAACTTTACTTCACATCTCTGGGCTGGAATTTATGTTATCTGGATATTTTTGACTCTGTTATTGGTTAGAGGGCTGGAGCAATAGCACAGCAGGTAGGGCATTTGCCATGCATGCGGCCGACCCCGGTTTGATTCTTCCATCCCTCTCAGAGAGCCCAGAAAGCTACCAAGAGAATCCCGCCCCACACACAGAGTCTGGCAAGCTACCTGTGGCGTATTCGATATGGCAAAAACAGTAACAACAAGTCTCACAATGGAGATGTTACTGGTGCACGCTCGAGCAAATCGATGAACAACGGGATGACAGTGCTACAGTGTTATTTTTAAATGAATCACCATGAGGTACAGTTACAGACTTACAAACTTTTATGCTAATGTTCCAGCCATACAATGATAGAGTACCCATCCCTCCACCAGTGCCCATTCTCCACTACCAATGATCCCAGTATCCCTCCCACCATTTCCATTCCACCTCCCCCGACCCCGCCTCTATGGTAGGGCATTCCCTTTTTGCTCTCTCTCTCCTTTGGGGTGTTGTGGTTTGCAATATAGGTATTGAGTGGCCATCATGTTCTGTTTATAGTCTACTTTCAGCTTACATCTCCCATCCCGAGCGGACCTTCCAAGCAGCCTTTACTTGATAATCATATCTTAGGGATTTTTTTAAATCTCATAATATGTTCTTGTATAGTTTATGAAATCTTTATGTATGTGATGTCACTTTTGCTTATCTCCAGAACTCACAAATATTTATCTCTGGACCAAAGGAAATAGGGAGAAGCACAAATTTTACAATAATAACAAATATTAGGACTAAGAGGAAAGTCATACTAAATGAATGAACAAGATTACATATCAAATATAAGACACAATTCAATCTCTGGTAGAGTATGCACACAGCCATTGATGATTTTTCTCAAGTGGTCAAAAACATGATTAAAAAGTAAAATGAGGGGCTGGAGCGATAGTACAGCGGGTAGGGCGTTTGCCTTGCAAGCGGCCGACCCAGGTTCGATTCCCAGCATTCCATATGGTCCCCTTAGCACCGCCAGGGGTGATTCCTGAGTGCAGAGCCAGGAGTAACCCCTGAGCATCGCCGGGTGTGACCCCCAAAAAAAAGTAAAATGATATATTCAGAAACTGGAGTTTGTAGATGGGGAATTATCCACCCTTTATACTTTATACTAACATTCTGAAACAGAAAGTTAGTCACATCATGTCATGATGTCATTTTCAATCAGCTTGTTGATATTCTTCTAAGCCAAAGGGAACATTTTAGAACAAATTCAATGAAACACTTCCTTATAGGAAATGAATTAATTGTATCTCCAAACACAGAAAAGAATAATGTAAACTCAAAAGGACATCATTCAAAGTTAAACTTTTATAGCAGAAAAAACAGGTTACACTGTTGCCAATGGCCTTGTTAAACTTCCCACAAAGTTAATGATAAATAAATATTGTGCTCATAGAGAAAGCAAGAGAAAAAAAGCAAGTTTCCTTTAGGAACTAAGACTGAAAGCAGACAGTTATCAGTAAGAATGTGAATGGTTATTATCACCATCAAGAGGAAGGTAATAAATAGGCTCCTAGTAAAAATGTAGCATCCTACAGGGAAAATTTCCAGTGATTTTGTTGTTGTTGAATGCATGGCTGAAATAACACTCTATAGACAAATGACTTCTTCAAGCATTGGCGGTGATTGTTTGTGAATTGCGATATAAAGAGACACCCACTAGACCTTGAATGTCCTAAGAAGGGGCATGACCACATGAAAACAAAGGTTTGCACAGATTTATACCAAGATTTAGAATTTGTCCTAGCTTTAGAATTTGAAGACATACCAAAGTTGTTGTCTCTAGGTTTTTTCGTACTTGGTAAGAATCTGTTTGTAGAAGGAAGATCTATTTCTCCAAGCTTTGAAATAAAGGACCTGCATATTTCTTCAAAATGCAAAAAACGAAAATAAGAACTTTTTTTATTCTCTTATTTCAAATAGCTTCTTCTGTGGGTTACAGTTTGGCAATTTTGAAATTGTGCATCTATCAAGTTAAGGACAGAATATCCTTCCTGTGTATGTACATGTTGAGAACAAGATACTTTCTTAATAAGGCTGGATTTGGGTGCATCTTTAGATGATTTCTTGATTATTTCCTTCACTTTATAAAAAAGCTAATGCTGTGATATTTTAAAACTTCATCTTAATGCAATAACAGTGGAGAAAAATACCTTTGAAAGCTAAATGCTATCAAAGAGCTACTGCAAAATCCCTTGGCAAGTTGCAACATTGAGTCTACCAGAAACATCTATCTAGCTGGTATGAAGAGGGGGCGGGTACAAAATTATTGTTTATCATTGTCTCTTATTCTACCTTGAGACCAGTTGCCAAGGAAACACCTGTTAGAGAAGGCTGTTCCATATCCTCTAAGCTCAACACAGTGCTGGATGCACAACAGTCACTCAGAAACACATCATTAAGTACACAAGTAAATGGATCATCCAGAGACTCCAGCACTAATAGTCTCCGATAATATGATCACAGAATAAAATAATTTCCATCTTTCTAACATTTCTAGTCTCCAAGCCCTCTTTTTGAAAATATCTCTCTGGCCCTCACTGCTTCTCTGGGCTTACCTCCAAAACAAAGTTATTCAGCATCTTTCAGACTGGATATGGAAGAAATGGAGCAAGAAAGAATTTCCCCTAAGAAGTGTGCTACTAGCATGGTCTCTGGGAACCAGTTCCAACATTTCTCAGGCCCAACACACTGCCAATTTGCAGAGATATTCTTTTGTTCGTGCGTGTTGTTACATACTAGGAAGGTTTTTTTGCGGGGATGGGGGGTTGATCCCCAGATTTTGTCTCTTTAGACTTTAAGGAATAGAAGGGAAGCTCTTACATGTATTGAATTGATTAAGTTCTCCAAATACTAATAATCCATATTGTGTTCTTAGGCAAGCTTATACTAGTTTCCCCAGTCTATAGCTTCCAGAACCCTTTTTTTGTACTTTGCGAAAAACATAACAGTATCAATTATCTCCATTTAGACACACCTCCATTCTTGGAAATTTTGGAAAGATTACAGCAAGGGCTCAAAAACAAAACCTTTAGCATCTTAAAAACCTCCAGGACAGAAGGCTGTCCACAGGCTACGATTCCTCAAATCATACAGTGACTGAGCACTCAGGGTTCAGTCCCAAGGTCAGAAATAGGACAGTGTATGTATGGGTCCCATGATTCTGGAGACATCAGATTTGAGGGAGAATTCCAAGCACATAACTACAAAGAGAAGAGACGGCATTCCAGGAAACCACCTTATGAAATAGACTGGCCTTAGGAGGAAGAGAGATCATCTTAGTGAGGAGTTTTTTTTCTGGGAAAACTTTATCTTCACATTTATAACTCTCACTAGAATTCAGAGTTCTGTTCCCTCTAATCCAAATTGTATATGTCAATTCCAAGTGGCTTAAAAAAAAAAAAAGGACTGATCACTTTAATCCCTATTTTAAAAGTATGATGACTTCTTACCACCAAACTAGGTATAACCAGTTCCTTTCCCAAGATATGAAACATATCCTCCTAGATCAGACAGCAGCAGTTCTTGCCTGGTTTCCAGCCTGATGGAATATCCCCACACATGCCTCTCTAGCGTCTCCCTGTGAGGTTCTTGGTCTTTGTTGTCTGTCCTCTGGCTGGTTTCAGGGATCCCTCAGCACTGAACATCCTTCTCCAGGTCTTCTCTAACACACTGATCTGATGAAGTGCTTTTGGGGCTCCCAGGAGGCCCTATACTCAGCCAGAAAGCCAAGACTGAGGGCCAAGACTGAGACCCTTACACCTCTCCATTTGGAAATACCATGGCAACATATTTTTCTCATGAAAATGACAGCAGCTGTTATAACTTACAAGATGACAGGGATGAGTATACCCATGAATGATGATTGGATGTTTGGTGGTTAGTCAAGTCACTTGATAGCTTGGTGACATTCCCTGTCACCTACCCCAACTCTTGATTCAGATTGTACTCAGTGTTGGCTGCAGGATGGAGTTATTACACAGACTTAATACTATCAAACTTATAAGGTACAGAGTCTCACTAGGCTAAAATCAATTATAGACAGACCTATGTTGCTTTCAGAGGCTCTAATAGACAATCCATCTCCTTGTCTTTCCCAGCTTCTAGTAGCTTCCTTGACCCCTTTCTCTGTATCTCTTTGATCTTTGTTCCATATCATCTCTTTTTCTGGCTTTGACCCTTTTACCTCCTCCATTCATTTATAAGGGTCTTTGTGATTCCATTGAGCAGATTCCAATAATCCAGAATAATCTTCACATCTCATAATTCTTAATTACATCTGCAACTTCCCTATTACTATATGATGTAATGCAGACACAGGATCCAGGTTTTAATGTGTGTGGCTAATTCCAAAGGACCCTTAAACCAACTACTGCCTGCCTCAGCACACTACAGGAAAAGATATATCGTGAACTGTTTGGGCTTTCTTGCAATAATTTGAACCATAAATGGCAAAACTAAAACTTTGAGAGAGTTTCCAGTCTTGTGCCTGTTGGTCCGTTCTCAATCATGAGTGCTTCCGGAGCAAATCTGCATGACGGAATGTTCACGGAACTGAAATGCTTGCTTTCAAAACTGAGAACCCTATAAGATCATTCAAGAAAATCTTAATAATTTGGCCATGGAATGATCTGCATTGATCTTTCTTCAAGCACACATGAAGAGTCAAGATTCTTTGATTTCTCATAAAGTCAGTGCTCCCATTTTTATTCTGAAATTTCTTCTAGAATCTCTAAACTCAAACCAGAATCTCTAACTCAATTTGATAGAAGGCACGGGTTCCATGTTGCCCGCCTTCAGCATCTGTTCTGTGCAGAGAGAGCAGTCCACACAGTGACTTAAAGTCATAGACCCCAACCAAAGACCCAAAACCTTCTTGGACCTGCAGCCAGCTTGATCAGAAACCTCTTTGCATTTGCTAACAGGCCCAGAGCTCCCTACCTGCAGCCAGGATATGAAACTACTCCTCTAGCCAAGAGAGGGGAGACATATCCAGGTGCGACACTTGTCTTTTAGGAGACGCTCAGAGTGGGATACTCCTCTTTCTCAGACCTCAACTTATTCCATCCACTCTCTCTAGGGAACATGTTGCGGTACAGAGTTTTGTATAAGGAGGAAAGCACTGGGAATTCTATTTCCCACCTTGGGCTGCCAATGTGCTAGGATCAACAGCACAGAGAGACTATGACTGTGAACAGGACCTGTGTCACACTGCCTGTAGCCCTGCTCCACTGTGTAACTAGCCAGACTCTTTCTCAGGCCACTGACTTGAGACATCATCTTCTGTTGGACTTTACCTTTCCTGGGAGCCAAAAATGAACATCAAAAATGAGGCGCTGGAATGATAGTACAGGGGGTAGGGTGTTTGCCTTCCATGTGGCAGACTCGGATTCAATCCCCAGCATCCCATATGATCCCCTGAGTATCCCAAAGTACAAACAAAAGAAAATGAACATATGAATGCAGGAATGGAATCTGATTTCTGCCTCTCACCCCCAACTTCTCCCTTCTGGGAACACACATCTGAGAGACCTATTTTCCTCATCTACAAAAAAGTAAGAAATAATAAGTCTTCCTACAATGGCTAAATAAAAGAGCAGAAACAAATAGCCTACCTACCAGGTTGCTTAATAGAGGGCAGGTGACTGATAACAGGAAGGTGTGCCACTGTGGTGGTGACATTATTTTGCATAATGGCATCTTTTTCACTTGAGTGTCTCTTTTGAAGTGGGGAGCCTGGAGCATGAGAGAGTTGGTTCTGGAATTAACTGTGATGCTGACCCTCCACTGTCTCTCCAAGGAGCACCTTGGCGATGTTCACAACTTTCTTCACTTACTAGTCACTAGTGCTAATCCCTGTAAGAGTGGGATTAGCCCTGTCTGTGCCCTCTCACCGCTGGGCCATATGCCCCCCAAGCGACAGCTGTGTGACAGCCAATACTGGGGGAACACAGTCTTTTCAACCCAAATTTGACAAACATCCATTTCTTCTGTCTGTCCTACTTTGGGCCATCTGTCAGTGTGGCACGGGGCCCTGGCTGGATCGGTAAGATGATGCAGTTAGGCCACCCAGGAAGATTCAAGAAGGGATGGTGGGGGATGAGGGGAGGTTTGGAGTCCAAAAGAGGCAGACCCAGATGGCCCAAGCTTCCCCTCCAGGAATCAGAACCACATCCTTCCAACATGAGCCTGGCTTCTGCCTGGGTCCGTCACTCTTGGGCTGCAAAAGGTTACCACAGTTACATAAAATAGGATTGTTCGCTCATTCTCAAACTGATGAATTTCCCAGTCATCCGGCTTTGATGCAGATTCAGATTCAGTGGGCCTGGGGTGGTGCCTGAAGTTCTTATTCCAATCCCAAAGTTCCTGGCTGATTCCACTGCTGCTTGTCCAGAAAGACTCAGCCCGGGCTCCTCCAGAAAGCCTCTTGCCACGAGGATACTTTGTGAGTAAGACAAGACCTCCCTGGTAATCCGAGTTCACCGTAAGACTAAGATGACAGGCCCATGAAGGACCTCCTCTCAGAACATTCTAGAATGTGTGGACTCCTGTCATGCGATGCACTCACCAATAAAACAGACAGGAGTGAAGAACCTGAGAGCCAGTGTCTCTTTTAGAGCACCCAAAACAGGTTTGGAAGAGACGCTTCGCAAGGAGGAAGACTGGAGAATGATTCAGCGTGACCACACCCCTCTCTGCGCGATGCCTGCAGACCGGAATGTTAGAGAGTGCTAAGGGGCACTTGTGGGGGCAGGCAGGGAGCAGATATGCGGAAGGAGAAACCCATAACTTAACCCCTATCCACTTAGCCTCCAGCTGCAACGGAGTCCGTTGAGATGTACCTGGAAGAGTGTCCTTGCTCCACAGTGGGAAAGCGCATGGACTTGCCTGGAAGTCGTCTAATATGAGCAATTTCCCAAATCGGCTTTGGCAGCCCAGAACTTCAGCAAGATGTCAGACCGTGACATCAATCCACCCAAATTGCTTTTGAAGATGGAATGCTCAAGATCTCATAATTCTTCTTTAATTGTTAAGGAACTAATTAAACCCATAGCATCTCTGTTAACTGAGTTTTATTATGTTAATTTCACTACTGGACAAGCTAAGTCAGGCATCTGTGGACTCCACTGTGGGCTTCTGGCTCCTGACAAAAGGCGTTAATGATATTTTCAATGAACACAGTGCCTGTACCCACAGAATCCCGAGTGATTTACCAACAGTTTCTTGCCAGTTCCCACAGGGCCAAGACCTGGCAACTGAACATCCGTGTCTCTGCCTGGTTCGATGTGACCCTTCCCATGTGAGCACAGATGTAGTTGTGGGCGCCCGGGTAGGTACATGTGTGTGCGCCGTGCACACAACAAACACAGACCACCAGCCTGGCAGCAGATAAATAAACACATGTACCATTCAGAATCTGTTTACAGTTCTCTTTGAATTGTTGATAATGCCTTTATTTTAATTGAAATATGAGTCTTAATTATAGTCATTAGTGACTCTGTGCACAGGATCATATACATCCCGTTGGTTGGGTCTGTCTGCCTTGCCTGTGTTTCCCCGGCCGGACGCAGACACACACAACCCCCATGTGTGAGTTGACCTACCTTGTGTAGAGCAGAAGTACTTTGCCCAGCACTGCAGCCCCCTCCAACCTCGGAGGCTTGTACCAACCTATAGGATGGGCATTGGACAAGAGATTCCTGCACTTTTCTACCCCCTCCCACCCTGGCTACAGTTTGGAGGACTCTGTAATGACCCTTCCTGAACTGATAAACACCTGAAGAGCCAGAGAGTGTCCCTGGCTTAGGAGGAAAGTGCCAGAGTCAGAATGAAAACCACTATCGTTTCACTTCTAGTAGCCTGTGATAATGGGATGGAATGGAGCTTGGCTCATCCCTGTCTCATCTCTCCCTTTATTTTCATCTTTCCTTTTATTTTTCTTTTGAATCACCATGAGACACAGTTACAGAGCTCTCGTGTTTGAGTTTCAGTCATACAACAATCGAACACCCATCCCTCTACCAGTGCACATTTTCCACCACCAATGTCCCCAGTATCCCAGTATCCCCCGACCCCCATCCCAACCTTCCCCTGTCTCCAGACAATTTCCCCCTTACTGTCTCTTCTCTCTCTCTCTCTCTCTCTCTCTCTCTCTCTCTCTCTCTCTCTCTCTCTCTCTCTCTCTCTCTCTCTCCTTTTGTGCATTATGGTTTTTTGTGCAGCAGTTAGGAAAGATGAAGTCATAAGTGGATGGACATGGAGAGTATCACACTAAGTGAAATGAGTCAGAAAAAGAGGGACAGACAGAATGACTGCACTCATTTGTGGAATATATACTAACAAACATACTATGAGACTGACAACAAGGAGAGTAGAGAGTAGAGTCAGGAGTATTGCTCCATGATTGGCAGCCTGCATCATAAGCTGGAGGAGAAGGCAGCTGGAATAGAGAAGGGATCACTAAGTCAATGATGGTTGGAGGGATAGTTCTGGATGGGAGATGTGTGCTGAAAGTAGATAAAGGACCAAACGTGGCTCATCTCTCCTTAAGAGAAGTAATCTGTGGTGTGCACCAGGGGATGCACTTGCTTGGGAACACCCTGAGTTCTTTCCTGGTGATTCTGGAGTCAGGCCTCCTACCTTCTAATCCAGGGTTTATTCAGCAAATATCCCCCAAGGGAATATTAAGAGCAATTCCAAGAATTGAAAGTCATTCTTGTGATAGTAGATAGAAGGGTCAGGAAGATTGCTCCATAATTGGAAGCCTGCCTTATGAGTGGGCAGAGAGAGGACAACTGGAATAGAGAAAGGATCACTAAGGAATAGAGAAGGGATCACTAAGAAAATGATGGGTGGAGGAATCGCTCAGGTTGGGAGATGTGTGCTGAAAGTAGATAAAGGACCAAACATGATAACCTCTCAGTATCTGCATTGCAAATCATAATGCCCAAAAGTAGAATCACCATGAGTATGAAGAATATTGTCTGCCATGGAGGCAGTGGGAGGGTGGGAAAGGTGGGGGTATACTGGGGATATTAGTGGTGGGGAATGTGCACTGGTGGAGGGATGGGTGTTTGATCACTGTGTGATTCTAACTCAGACATGAAATATTGTAACTATATCTCACAGTGAATCAATAATTTTTTTTAAAAAGAAATATCTCAAAACAATTATAAGTCAATAAAACAGTACTGAAAAAAAAAAAGAAGAAGAAAGTCATCCTTGTCTGTCTTATTGAGGAATAGCTGGATTTCTCCCAACCTACAGCAGTCTTAAGACAGTGAGATGACAGTCCTGGGGGAAGAGTGCATTGGGATGAAAATGGGACCTGAGATCTGCAGAGGCACACAATCAGAAAGGCGAAGGCCATGCCCTCCTACAGAAAAACCTTTGTATTTTCCTCAAGAAGGAAAACCTACACAAACGTATAGTCTTGATCATGTTCTTTTTTGTAATGCAAATAAATTGTTTTTCAATCCCAAAATTCTAAGTCTTGGAAAATTGCTCCCCACTCATCGTTTATGTTTGTGAAACTCACATATTATGCTTCAAAAGGAAGGAAAAGAAAAGTGTGCGGGAGACTTTATTTATTCGTGCACGTGATTCCTGGTGGAAGAAATCCCCCATGAATTCAGCTGCTGTGACCTACGGTCCTCTGGTTTCCCTTCCATGGTGGCCAAGTCTGAAGCCTCATGGGGAGACTCTAGCCCTGGGAGGCACCAACACCGTCTTCAGAGAAGGAGGCTGGGTCTATCCACAGTCCACTTCCCTGCCTGCAAACTGTGCAGAGAGATTTCCCACACCCAGGGGACAAGAACTAGCATCATCTGTCAGTCTATTTCTGGAGAAGAGAAACCATAAAGAGACAATAGCCAGAGGGGTGGGGGTGGGGGGATGTCAGTCACCAGAAGGTGGCGCTCTACTTTAAGCCTGGCAGATGGGTGCAGTCTCCGTAGGAGGCTGTAGGACTCTGAACTGGTAGGTCTCTGGAGATGAAATGCAAGAAACAAAGGCCCAAACTGCAAAGACCCTAAAATACCTTTCCAGAGTAATTCTAAGTCACTGATGGAAAAATCAAGGCGTGGAGAAGAAAGGAGATTGGCCTATAGTTGATCGAGGGGGTTATAGGTTCATAGAGTATCAGCTTGGTGTCTTCCTCATGTTTACACAAGAGAATGAACCCTCAGGCCCCTTCTGGGGACAGTTTGTGGAGCCCTCCCAAGCCAGAAGAGACGACAGAGGGCCTATTTTCAGTGCTCCTGGCTGCACTATTGCTCGCTCAGACTCAAGATTTGAGACCTAGGAAACAGATAAAACAAACCCTGGACTCTATCACTTCCTTGATGCGTGATAGATTTCACTTCAGGGCTCTGAGCCTTAAGATCCTCAGCAATAAAATGGCATAAAAGACTCAGGCTGGAGAGATGGCTAAGGGTAAAGGTTGCACAGAAGCCAACTACGGTTTGATCCTTGGTACCACAGAGGGTCCCCTAAGCACCACCCCTGTACACAGAGCCAGGAGTTAGCCCTAAGCATCACCAGGAGTGGTCCAAACACTCCCACCATCATTCCCTTCCACCCCGACCCCTCCCCCGCCGCCCCCCACACACAAAAGATTCTCACACTCAGACTCGTTTTTGATAATTACAGGTCCAGGTATAAACTCACCGTAAACAATGCCTGGCATAGGCGAAGTTCTCATGCTAGGAATGTCCCTTCTCTTCCTGACTGCACTTCAAGAGCTTTATCCCGGTAAATATCAGAGACTTGGAATGGAAAGTACTCAGGCCTGCAGGGCACCATGGATGAAGGGTTGCTTTCATAACATGGCTTAACCAGTGACCCCCGACAAGGAAGGGGACAGCAGGAAGCAGAGGGGAAAGGGAAGCGCCTTCCTCCAAAGTCAGTGGACAGAGACACTATCAAAGTTTCCAAGTCCTAAAAATAAGAAACAAAAAAACCCCTCATCTGTAGAGTAATTAATGGTCCTGACCGATCACTGATCAATCCTGATCAATCCCTGAGACACTGCCTTCTCCAGCTCCCCATGACACGAACGCTGAGCGTGACCGGCACAGCAAGCCAGGTCCAGCAGGGAGTCCCTAGTAACTGCCTTCCCCATCTCAGAAGTAGCCACTGGCTCTTCCTAGTCCCTCACTCTGGGCCTGTAGAAGCCTGGGCCACCCTCTTCTCCCTACACAAAAGACTCTAGTCTTTGAAGGTTTTCTGGGGACCACCCAAAGAGGTGGCCTCCTGTGTAGCTGAAACCCCGCTCCAGTGGACAAGGCCCAAGTCCCACCCAGATCCTTGTCTGATTCCAGAAACAGCTCCCTAAGGGGGTTGAGAGTCAGGGCCCCAGAAGAAAAGCGGGTTCCTGTGACCTGCCTCTGCCAATCCCATGACCTTCAAGGCTTTGAGGCTGAGTGTGAGCCCTCCTTCACCTCTCCAAAGGAAGGTGTCCATGGGACCACGAAAGGAAGATGTCCACGGACCACAAAGCCACGTGGACACCACTGGGTGTCTCTTTCTAGGGGGGGTTAGAGGGGGGGTTAGATTACCGTGAGAGCACTTGTGCCTGTGTGTGGAAGGCCCTGGGTTTGATTCTTGGCATCACTAAAGAAATCAACAGAATGTGTCTTTGTGAGAGGGAACATTTTGGAACATCTTTCAGGAACCCTGGATGAGGGAACAACAGAGTGGCTACAAGACTGGATACTCCTCTGTCCCCACCCAGCACGCCCATTCACAGACACTCATGCTCAGACCTGTGTCTCTTCACCAGGAATATTTGTTCCAAACTCCCGGTGGGTGTTAGCAGCTGTTCGGAAGGAAGGCACTCAGTCTGGTTTCTATTCTGTCATCAGAGAAGTGAGCTCTCCCTGAAGACAAACCTGCATGGGGTGCCAATCAATGCCTTGGCATTGTCTACCCCACAGTTGGCTCCACTTGGGAAGAAAATTCACGAACACCAGATTGCTAAATTGTATCCTGACTGTGTAACGTGTGACTGTGTCACAGTCCCCAACAGCAGGAAATTCTGCTCCCCAAAACTTTCCTTTCCTCCACAGTGAGTTGAAAACAGCCTGGAACCCGGGGGGGGGGCAATGGTGCCAACACCCTCCAAGTCTAGATAGGATACATAGTTGGCCCTCACTATACCCCAGATATTCTGCCAACCAACTCCAAGGCTGCTGAAACCAAGGAAGACAAACCTATGGAAATTGGTTTGTAGAGGTACAAAGGAACCCTGTGGGTTCAACCCCTATTGTTCAAGGTCACTGATATTTCCATATATCTCATGTGAAGTTGTAAGGGCAGACTAGCAGAAAGTGTTTAGTCAGCATTAGTTGTGATGATCAGGGTGTTTGGGGTGCCCACTTGCTTTGCAGTGAGCCTTCAGGCTGTATACAGAGTCCCCAGCCATGGGATGATGTGGCCTCCCCCCGGCTGTGTATGGAGGGGTCTAACACCCTCTGTCTAATGGCAAGTGAAGGCAGATCTTCTCCCCAGCCCTAAGAGAAGCTCTGTTTAGCTCTGGCACTTCTTAGACTGACAGAGATCTGCATGTGAGGAAGTCTAGAGAATCCCACACTGTCCGTTCTGTGCAATCTCCTCCTCTGTTTCTGAAAGCACAGCCCCTTTCAGAAGCCACCAGTAGTACCATCTGGTTCAGCATTCTTAAGGGGGGGGGAGTTGGGCGGTGTGGTCCCCATAGCACAGCTCCGGTATGCTGGGCTTCGTGGTGGGAGGGGAGGCCAAAGGAATAGACATAGCTGACACCTTTGGTCCTCTGTCCTGGAAAGAGGCTCAACACTCTAGACATGTGTTTTCTCAGGGAACACTTTTCTTGAAGCCAGACAGACACGTAGCTGTGAACAAGAGAGATGGTGTGTCTGTCCTCTGAGGGTTTCTCATCACTGAGAAGACAGATGGCCAGCAACGCAGCACCCAAGACCCAAGGGAAAGTGACCGGCTTTCTGGTGTGCAGATGAGACAACAGATAATGGCAGCTAAGAAGATAAAGGTGGCGAGGCTAGGAGTCTCCCGGAACGCACAGGAAGAGGCCAATTCCTCTTGGAGGCTCAGGAAAGCTTCCCAGATAAGAGGCAGCCCAGTGTCATTGTTGAAGCTACAGTTTCCAGGCCAGACCTCTGCCTTCAAATCCCTGGTCTGATACTTATCAGCTCTGGAATTCACTTGGCCAAGACGTCCATCTTTCTCAGCCCTCTGTTCAAATGAAAATGCATCCACTCTGGTATCTAGTGGGGCGATGGGGATGGGTGAGATCATTTGGGGGCAGTGCTGGAGTAGGAAGTCCCTCCAGAAATGTGCAACTTTATTGCTGCTTTCAAATGAGAAGTGAGCTGAGATCGGAGATTTCCAGGAAGAGATTGTAGAGAAAGAGGCAGCCCCTCTCCTGCCCAGAATGGGATCTCTGGGTGCTCGTTGTCCTCTCTATGAAATAAGTGGGTTCATGGCTTGTGGCCAAGTTTCTGTTCGCTATAAAATGCTCTGATTCTGTTTAGCTCTGGCCACTTAAAGCCCATGACCACACAGAGTAACCACTCTCTCACGGGGCTGCTTGCTCCCCGTGTTCGCGCAGACCGAATGCCTTCGGAAGGCATACCTTATTAAGAGCAAAGCTGCCTATATATGTCACAAGATGTGCCGGGGGCAAGAGGGGAGCCCGTGTTCCTCCTAGGCCAGGGGCTGACACTGTGTGCTCACAGAACCCTCCTGTCCATGTTCAGTCTCAGCCTGAATCTCGACCAACTCATTCACCACTAAAAATACAGGTGCCCGACAGAAGTGTTGACAGAACCATCATAACATGCTTTTAGATCCAGGCGGCATGTGGTTTCAATACGCCCCATTGTGCTCCTGACATTGTGGTCGACACTTCATTGTCTGCCTTTCAACAGAATCCTTTCTCTGGAGTCCTCGCCAACTGGCCGAAAGCATACAAATGCAACTACATGTTGACTGTTTGTCCTCTGACTTCTTTGGAATTGCAGGGGAGAGACTCCCTCCTTGTGTTCTCTCCGGAAACCAGCATCAAGTGCCTGTCTGGGGCAGAAAGTGAGCATCAGCCCAGGCCCCTCAAGCTCATGTTCAGTAACAAATCAGTGGCCCAGCACCATGCGTTCTCCCTCCGTGACACAGCCTGGGTGAGTCTGGTGCCCTGGTGCCCCCCTCACCACATTCTAATTCAAGAATCTTGACATCTCCTTCCTCAGAATTTTGTAAAAATGTGGATTTACTAGTATTCTCCTCAGACCCCCCACCAATACTTTATTTGTTGGTTCCCCCCTTTGGTATATACCATTTGGTTTTCAAATTTCACATACATCTGAGTCTTCTTGAATGCTGGTGAAAAGGTATATTGTTGAGGCCTTAACCAGGGGTTCTGGCTCACTAAATCTAGGATAGAACCTGCAAATGCACCTTTGTAACAAATCCCCTAATAATACTCATCCCTTAAGTATAACCTTCCCTGCACTAAAATATCTCTGTATACCATCTCACACCACAGAGACTGGCCCACATCCAAAAGAACATAAACAACCAGTGTTGGCGTGGATGTGGGGGAGAAAGAGAGTCTCCTTCACTGCTGGTGGGAATGCCGACTGATTTAGTCCTTTAGAAAACAGTATGGACGCTTCTCAAAAAATTAGAAATTGAGCTTCCATTTGACCCTGCAATACCATTTCTGGGAATGTATCCCAGGGATGCAAAAAGTATAGTAGAAATGACATCTGCACTCGTATGTTCATTGCAGCACTGTTTACAATAGGCAAAATCTGGAACAAACCGAAGTACCCAAGAACAGATGACTGGTTAAAGAAACTTTGGTACATCTACACAATGGAATACTATGCAGCTGTTAGAAAAGATAAAGTCATAAAATTTGCATAGAAGTAGATCAACATGGAAAGTATCATGTTAAGTGAAATGAGTCAGAAAAAGAGAGACAGACATAGAAAAATTGCACTCATTTATGGAATATAAAGTAACAGAATGGGAGACTAACACCCAAGAATAGTAGAGATAAGGACCGAGAGGTTTGCTCCCCAGCTTGGAACCTGTCCTCACATGCTGGGAGAAAAGACAGCTCAGATAGAGAAGGGACCACCAAGTAAAGGGTGTTTAGAGTGCCCGCTCAGGATGGGAGAAGCGTGCTGAAAGTAAACTATAGGCCAAACATGATGGCCATTCAATACTTGTATTGCAGACCACAACACCCTAAAGGAGAGAGAGAGTTAAAGGGATGTGCCTGTCACAGAGGCAGAGTGGGGGAGGGTGGGGGGAGTGAGGAGGCTGGGAGGGATATTGGGAACACCGGTGGTGGGGGACGGGCACTGGTGGAGGGATAGGCACTTGATCATTGTATGACTGAAATGTAAGCATGAAAAATTTGTAAGTCTGTAACTGCACCCCACGGTGATTCATTAAAAAAACTTTTTAAATAAAAAATTTCTGTACTTCCAGCCATGTGCTTAATAAATGTTGGTTGAATTTATGAACAAGAAATAAAATATGACCTCCCTCCACCTGTCTCTCCAGATCCTTGACAATCAATCCCCAGCATTGTTCTTCCATCTCCTTTCAAGCCATGCCACACACACATCCACCGGAGTCTGTGGTTATCAAAGCCAAAAGCCATGGTAGAACAGTCTTTCTAGTCAGAGCAGACTCCAGACTGGGTCTGAAGCTCGTGCCTTCGAAGCCAGAGCGGGGAGGAGGCAGAATCAATGGGCAATCCAGGGCTCAGCCATCTGGCAGGTGCCAGCAAGTACTGACACCCAAGCTTTGTAGGTGAGCCTCAAGATAGACACCATCCCAAATGCTGTCTTCTTCCGATGCCTTAAAGCCATGTGGCAAAATAAACACCACCATCAATTCATGATTTAAGCCAAACATAAACAAGATCTAAAACAGAATCGGGTGGATGGAAGCCAAATGGAAAGGTACTTTAAGGTTATGAAATCTGGCTTGCAAACCACATGTTGTCTGAACTTGTAAACATCAAAGAGCCAGACTGGAAAACTGTAATAATATAATAATAATTAATAATAATAAAATCATGTCTTCTCCACTGTTACCCCAGGATATGAAATCATAAAAAAAAATTAAGATGTGATAGGCCTATTAAGTCATTTACTCTGTCTCCTGAGAGAAGTTCTGCCCCATTTTACAGGGTCTATTTCAAGTAGCCACTCATGGCTTTAGAACAGAGGGAAGAGGGAAGATTATGAAAACCCTGCTCACGGGCAGCTTCTAAAGATCCTGCTAACAGCACAGCCTCCCTTGACCAGCCTTTGGAATGCTTGGTAACTAGCCACTGAGACAAGTCCTGTTTGCATCTTCTTGAGAGGAAAGCGCCTGATCCCCTCTTGGCACCCAGCCCTACCCAGGGAATAATATGGTAGGACAATGGCTCCAATCCTGACGAACAAGGCTGCACCCGTTCAACTGCAGCTTGAAGATGCTCAAACTGAACTCATCAGAGAGGGGACCAGAATTTTCTGCATACTCGCTTATTTCTTTTAAGGTTTGTGATCAAAACCAATAAAGAACTCAACCTTAATTGTGGAATATATGTGACGGTGAGACTCATGTGATTGTATCTGCATCCTTAGAAACAGACCCCCTAAAGTAAAGAAACACCACCAACAAAAGCCCACTTAAGTAGGTGGTACTATCCAATAGGACTTTTGAGTAAACTCTTTATAGAACTTATTTGGTAGAAAGATCCCTCTTTCCTTCCATTAGACGAACTGAAGCTATCTCAACTATCTCAAAATCTGCTTTTATCTCGACCAATAGGCGCTTTGTCATTTTAAGTCAGGTGTTTCTTCCCTCTTACACCTTGATTTGATTAGCTTCTAGCAAAAGGTATTTATAGTATTTTAAGTTTCTCAGGGAACACCTTAATTTCTTTTTAAAACAGGGCTATCCAACATGGTAGACCAGCCACACATAGTAATTTAGGTTTCAATTTAAAATTGCCAAAGTTAAGTAAAGTAAAATATGCAATCTCTTAATCACACTAACCACATATTAAGCATTTCATGGTCACATGTAAGTTGCGGCTTGCACATTGGAAATCACAGAACTAAAAGTTTCCATTATTGAACAAAGTTCTATTGCATAGCCCTCTCCCCTAACTTTTTTTACTCCCCCATCCTTCATGACTCATCTCAGAACTCACCTTTCTTACAACTTCTTGTTCTCAGCTCAGCAAATGCAGCTACTTCCCCCGCCCCCTCACACACACACACACACACACACACACACACACACACACACTGGGAGACTCCTGTCCAACCCTAAGAATTGCTTCTCATCCTGCAAAGAACAGAAGATAATCTTGCTTGTGGCAAATAGTAAAACAGAACCAGGCCTCACTCTCCAACACTAACTGCAATGTCTGATCCATTGATATTGTTGAACTTTTCTATCTGTTTAGGACTGAGATATGTTCCTTTCCCACACTTGAATGTCCAACACCCTGCCTGTTCTTAAGTCTCAAAACTCCAAATGGCAATTCTTTGACAATTTTTCTATCTTTAAGGCAGAGTCTTCATGGCCTCAGCTCAGTGGCTGTTCATAGGCTTAATATCACATACATAATGCAACAGACATATACATATGTATATATATATATATGCATGTATATACAGAAAAAAAAAACACCAGATATCATGGAATTCTGCCTCTATGCCTCCATTTCTCAGTTTCTAAAACATCTCCTAAGTCTCCCTGTCCTCACCTACAGGGATAATAATAACAACCATGAGTTCATGATGAGGCTTAGATGGCATAAGGAATTAAACAGCTAGCTCAGTGGCAAGTTTATATAAATTAAAGATGTTCTGTGCAGTGATTCCCTTTAGAAATTTTTGAATTAGTGGTAATAGAATAATGCAGTGAGTAGTATTTTAAAGCCATTAAAACACTATAGCTCTTAAAAGTAACTATTCAATTAACATTGCTTTTGTTTATATTACTACAAATAATCTGTGTTATCCATGCTCTGGAAAGTTAATCGTTCAGAACGAATGTGTGTCATTTAAATACCTACGTGGAAAGCTATCCCTTAAAAAGCCAGTGTGTTTCAGAGCTAACTTCAAATTATTGAGAGACAAGTTTTCTCTGTCCAAGTGAGATTTCTATTCAATAAGGTAATTGTTGATTCAAACTGAAAGACAAACATGAAAGCCAGGAAAAGCTGCATCTCATGGTAGAGAACTAACGTTAGCTCTAGACACTGAATCCTGACCAGGATATTTTTAGATAAGGACTAAGTGAGGTCCTAGCAGAATACATGGACAAGTTACCGCTCCCTAAAGCAGTAGCATGAAATGATGATGATATTGCAAGGACCCTGGAAAATTTACCCAAAATATTGTGGTCATTGAGGTGGGTGGGGGGAGGGAGTCAGAGTCAAACTTCTTCAGGCAATTCTTATTCTAACGGACGTATATTGATCCTCATTTGGCCCAGACACTGCGCTTCACCTACATCATTTCATTTCCTCTCTAACTTGTGAGCCTCTACGCAAGCACCACAACTGGTACATGGCAAGGTCAGAATTTGGTACAAGGGGCTGGAGCGATAGCCCAGAGGGTAGGACGTTTGCCTTGCACGCAGCTGACTGACCCCGCATCCCATATGATCCCCTGGGCACTGCCAGGAGTAATTCCTGAGTGCAGAGTCAGAAGTAATCCCTGAGCATCGTTGGGTGTGATCCCCCCCAAAAAATAATAATTTGGTACAGGGAAATCTGACTCCTCCTAAGCTGAGACTTAACTTTGGGATGCTTCTCACACCAGGCCTTCCACACTGGCCCCAGGCCATAGATATCTCTATGAACTTGGAATTTAACCTAAGAATCTGTTTTCTGAAGATAAGACTATCTGGAGGGCTTTCCTGTGAAATTAAAGAAAATGGGAAAAGCACCTAAACAGACAGTAAGCATAAAGTAAATAGAGTCATTGAAACAAAGGAGAAGCATGCTGGCGATTTCCCCACCGAGGGGAGTAAAATATCTCTGCACCCCAGGAGCTAACAATGCTCTGGGATCTCATTGGAGCAGCTAAGTGGGTAATTGCTTTAGTAAAAACAGTATTAACTGTAAAGCCAGAGGTCCTGGGAAAGCCAGACTTCGCATATACCTCTCTTCCTTCCTGCCAAGGAGTCTATCTCTGAGCCTCTAAACTTCTGGATTCTTTATGGAGGTCCTGAGGCATTTAAGAGATTAGCAAAAAGAAGCCATGGGTTTTTAAAACTGCTCTTTGTAAATGAAGTTAACTTTCGCAGCAGCTCAATCCGAAAAACCTTTGGTGCTGACATTCCTGAGGTAACCTGTTTTGCCAGGATCACTTGGCTATGGAAGTAAAGTTCCACAAAAGAATTTTTATGTGCTGGGCCATATTTCCACTTCCTGGGCTTTGTAGTCATTCCAGAAGTTTGCATCAATCTAATCAAAAGGACACCCCAGATCAGGAGGCACACTGGAATGTTTTGCCTCTACACACTGCTCCTCCTCCTCCATCCCACAGAGCTGAGCTGCCAAAGAAGAAGCTCTTGCATCTTTCTAGCACATCAGTCTCTCTCTCTCTCTCTCTCTCTCTCTCTCTCTCTCTCTCTCCCTCTCTCTCTCTCTCTCTCTGGCTGCATTGGTTCTTCATTGTCAAAAAAGTACTATTCAGCTTCTTTCATGGTATGACCCTACCTATGACCTCTTCCACCACATGGTACCCAGCCCAGCCCCCCAGGGGGCAGTTTTCAAGTCACACCTAGGTTCCACTTGTTCTGCCGAGCATGAGACATGATTCTTAACACCTGATTTCTTTTTTTTTTCTTTTTCTTTTCATTTTTAATGAATCACCGTGAGGTATAGTTAGACTTACAAACTTCCATTATTACGTTTCAGTCATACAATGATCGAGTACCCATCCCTCCACCAGTGCCCATTCTCCATCACCCATGTTCCCAGTATCCCTCCTGCTACCCCCCTTCCACCTCTTCCACTTCTGTGGCAGGCACATTCTCTTTTACTCTCTCTCTCCTTTGGGGTGTTATGGTTTGCAATACGGGTACTAAGTAGCCATCATGTTCGCTCCACACTCCAGTTTCAGTACGCATCTCCATCCTGAGCGAGCTCTCCAAGCATCATTTACTTGGTGGCCCCTTCTCTATTTCAGCTGCATTTTTCTCCAGCATGTGAGATCGGCTTCCAAAGCCATGAGTGATCCTCCTGGCCCTTATCTCTACTATCCTTGGAACACCTGATCTCTTGGGGGAGCTGTGGAACCTGGACTGCCAGGAGGAATTGCTCTTCGCCGGAAAGGAAAGTCAGGCCTATATCTTACCCAGGCTGTCGAGGTCCAGGGGTGTCATCTCCCTCAAAAAAAAAAAAAAGCGTTTCCGAAGGAGATGCATAGTTAAGTCAAATAAGTTCATTTGGGAAATAAAGGAAGCAAAAGAGAGAGACATAGAGATACATTTGTGTTCAAAACAGAACAAGGGCTTTTTCAGAGTGGAAAAGTGCCCCAAGTAGGAAGCAGAGTACGTATCCAAGCAGGTATGTGCAGGTCATTTCCTTAGAACGGGGAAATGGGGGAATGCACCTGTTATTCATCAATTTGCTCGAGTGGGCACCATTAACGTCTCCATTATGAGACTTGTTGTTACCGTTTTTGGCATATCGAATATGCCACGGGTAGCTTGCCAGGCTCTGCCTTGTGGGTGGGATACTCTCAGTAGCTTGCCAGGCTTTCCGAAAGAGACAGAGGAATCGAACCCGGGTCGGCCGAGTGCAAGGCAAATGCCCTACCCGCTGTTCTATCGCTCCAGCCCAGGGAAATGCACCCTAAAGTATAAGTCTCAAAAGGAGATGTCGGCAAATGTGTATCTTTTCCTCTGCCAAGGTAGTTTATTTAGTTTTACCAAACTTCTCCGCAAAGTCATTGCTAGGATGGTTGCCAAAGGGGTGAGCTAGAAGATGTTAATAAGCTTCCTATGCCTTTGTTCCAGAGGGTGGAAACTCTCCTTGGTAGCCATCCTTGCTCTGGGCCTGGAATTCTTCATCTCAGTGAGTTTCAGTCTCCAGAGAAGGGTCTTTTTTTTCTTTTAATTTAATTTTATTTTTATAAAATTGTTCACAATAATTTATTATATTTGGTATTTCAACACCAATCCCACTACCATTACACCTTCCCACCACCACATCCTAAATGTTTCCATCCTGCTCCCCAAAGTCTGCCCCCAAAGCAGGACCTAAATAGTTTATTTTGTATTACTCTTATGGGACACAGAATCTCCTATCTCTATGCCAGGGTTTCTTCACCTGGGCCCCTCTTAGCAGGGCAGGTTGAGTTTCCTTCCCTGCCCCAAGCAGAGCCCCCGGCAGCCGAAAAACTTCCGAAACCCAGCTACAGCTATGCTCAAGGCCACTCTCCACACACTCAGACGAGCCTCAAACATGAAAGAACTGGCAGAGGAACCCAGGTATGCAGGACTCGGGGCTAAGATCTCCAAGCCTTGGAACTGGGCCTCGTCAACCCAGAACCCCCATTTTCCAGTAGCTTGGCAGTCACACCCACAAACTGCCCCCAGTGCCATGTAATCCCATCAATGGCCAAGATGCAAAGACTATATAAAACAAAGCACAACCTCTTATAGTCTAGCCCATTGATGTACCTAAAGCAGCACACGTGTTTGGTTTTAACATACTTGCTTGTATTCTCTGGTATGCATCTTCCATCCCTCTTGGAGATCCTGGAAAGAGAGTATCCTGCCCACATGGAAGAGCCTGGCAAGCTCCCCGTGGCGTATTCAATATGCCAAATACAGCAACAATAACAGGTCTCATTCCCCTGACCATGAAAGAGCCTCCAATAGTTGGGAAAGACGAGTAAGGAGAGGCTGCTAACATCTCAGGGCTGGGACAAATAGAGATGTTACTAGTGCCTGCTCGAGCAAATCGATGAACAAAGGGATGACAGTGATACAGTGATACAGTGATTACTGTTATGAATAAACTGCTAAAAATGATCCCAAAAGTTTCCTTAGAGAAAAGTGTGTGAATATTGTTGTACTTTTGCCCTGAAGTCATTAAGCCCTTGTCTTGGTACAACAGTGATGTAGAGTATGAGATGCTGGATGGCTGCAAATATGTCTGCATGCTCCAGGAATTAAGCTGTGAGCATGGTGACAATTGACTTTGAGAGGTTTTCAGCTACAGGGACTCTACTGGGGTGGGCGGGAGGACTCTTCCACCCACCACTGAGCAACATGCTGCAAAGATATCTCCAGACCCCGCACCAGACTGTCTCATCCAGAGATGGGTCTTTTTGTCTCATAGTTCCAATGCCTCTGGGCTGGGGTAGGTTCCAGACCACACTGTTTTCAGTACATACCACCACCCCTCCTCTCTGCTGCCTACAGCACCTTGAAGATCCATGCTTCCTTGCCTCTGTACTTTGGCCTACACACTCTCTCCTTTGCCTGAACTCTCTCCTCCCTCCATCTGCCTCTAATTAAATTTAACCAACTCCTACCTTTCCGCTTGGCTCAGTGCAATCCCTGGGCTAGATTGGAAACCCCTCCTTTGGTGTTCTCCAAGGATTCATTTTGAGCTCCAATGGCACCAACTGATCATTGCTTCTGTTTTTTTTTTTCTCCATGAAAGTGTAAGACCCTCAAGGAAGAGACCCTGCGTAATTACATTTTATGTCACAAAGTTGGGGGCTGGGGTAGAGGGGTACTCAAGAATCTTTGGGGAGGGCTGGAGCAATAGCACAGTGGGTAGGGCGTTTGCCTTGCATGCGGCCAACCCGGGTTCGATTCCCAGCATCCCATATGGTCCCCTGAACACAGCCAGGGGTCAGGGGTGACTCCTGAGTGCAGAACCAGGTAACACCTGGGCATCACTAGGTGTGACCCAAAAAGTAAAAAACAAAACAAAACAAAACAAAACAAGGATCTTTGGGGAAAGAATAAAATAAAAGTAAAGAAAGGGAAGGTGAGAGGGAAAGGGAAGATCAACCGGAGCTGGAAAGAATACTAAAGACAGCTCTAAAGCCTTTTGCCACCACTTTCTTTTTGGACCAGATGCTAATATTACACTAGTAGGTAATGCTACACTTAACTGGTACTACACATTAGGTCAGATTTTTTTAAAACAGAAACAACTCAGTCTGGATTCAATTATTTCAGGTGTGCAGATACAGCTTTCTGAATTTTGAAGCAACATCAGACAGACCATGAGCAGATTTTAAGGAACATCAGTGGATGTTCCTGACCACCCAATCATACTAAACAGAGTCACCAATTCAAGGTAAACCAAGAACAGCCATGAGGCAGCAGAGCAGTGATCATGAGACTCCCGCTCCCAGCATCTCAGAAGCAGCTGGTCTTCTCAGAACTCATTTATCTTGCAATATGGATGTACCTTCCAAAATGCCTTTTTGCTCACCTTCAGTGTAACTTTCCAGTCACATTTTTCTTTGAAGAAAAACTGTCTCTACCCATTTATCGCCTTGAATAACTGCAGAGTAGGCTAACTCCCCATTTCCCACTGTCATCAAAACAAACACTTGGATTCCTTATCTTTGGGAGAGTTTTAAGGGAATCTTGGTACAGGGAAAGACCATTAGCTTCACAGTCAGTAGGATCTGAATCTGGGTTGCATTCCATCATTTATTAGGCAAGTAAGTCTACTGCAATGAGTCTGTTTCCTCTCCTTTCCATGAGAAGACACGAGTGTTCTTCATGCCTCCTTCATAGAGTAACTATAAGGATCAGTGTAATGTAGTTAGGGCTTCTAGCAAAGGGACTTTGCCATGGTGGGTAGTCAATCAATTATATCTAAAATAGTGAGAATAACTTCTTTAATTTTCATTGAAATAATTTTAAATGTTAAATCAATAACCCTCCTCCCAGACAAACTATACCTACCAAAAATTACTCAAGTGAAAAAATAACAAGGATTTAATAATTCTTAGAGTCTCTTCATGATCACTTCTTTCAAATCTGTCACTGATTTTATACAAGACTATAAATGTTCCCCTCCTTGGTCCCTATCGTCTTAGATTTACACCCTTGGTTATCATCCCATCCTTATGTTCCTTACAGACAGGACTTCCTCTTTCTAGAAAGTTAGAAAGTTACCACTGAATCCATATTTATAAGCAGATATACCATCAAAGTATTGAGTGGGCATAATACCAATAAGTGGCAACAAAAATTCAAAAGGGAGGAAGATAAATATAATTTTTTAACCACCATTCTTGTCCCAATAAGGGCCAGAGCAAGAAGTAGCACAATCTCCCCAACCTTCACCAATCCCATCTCTCACCCAAACACCCCTAATTCTGGCCCTGATCAAAATAACAATAGGAAGCATGCCAGTGAAATAATGATTGTATGGAATACCTAACAACAAAACACATGCAGACTAAAAAACACTATAAGTATACCTCAGAATCTAAATGGACTCAGTATACCTGAGCAAAGTCATACCAGAAAGAGTCACATCCTCAATTTTCATCCCATTGTTAAATCTTACATATATGGACTCACTAGCATAATATTTTATGTTTGGTGTATATAATAAGAATGACAGTAATGATATCTATCAAGTGTTAACTACTGTTCTGCTTATATCAACTCATTTCCTATTCAAAACTCCTTTGGCGGCTGGGATCATTAAGACCTATTTTCTCGAGAGGATCTGTGGCAGAGAGGGGTTAATAATTCATACAATGTAACAAAGCTAAAGAGGGATAAAACTTGGAGATGTGCAGAATTGATTTTTAGGATGACTTGCATGAAAATTTTAGCATATAGATCATATTCCACTTTTCTTATTTGAATCCATTTGTATGCTACATCCAGCTCCCTAACAATAACAAACGCACAGCACACAGCTGTATTATCCTCCAGTCTATGGAAATGACAATCCCTCTCACCAAACCGAAGACTGAAGTTGCTTCTGTAGAGGGATGAGCCTTTTCACTGTCCAGATCTGCCAGAGCAGCAGTTCCTCAGTTGTATCATTCCCTAACTTTGCATCATCACCCTCTTCAAATAAATATTTTAAGCTCATTGGTGGGGTTAGTTTCTTTGCTAAGCATTTTCTTCTCACATCCTGGCTTCTGCTGCATTCTTTAAAACAAATGGGACTAGCCTCTTCACTTAAAATCTTCTTTCTGGAAGTTTTCACTTTCTTTTTTATTATTATTATTTTCTTTTGTGAGTCACCATAAGATAGTTACAAAAATGTTCATATGGGGTTTCAGTCATACAATGTTCTAACACCCATCCTTCCACCAGTGTCCATTTCCCACCACCAATGACCCCAGTTTCCCTCTTGCCACCCCCCCCCCCCAACCCAGTCTGCCTCTATGGCAGGTATAAAAGTTTTCATTTTTGAATATTTAGATATTTCAAGCATAGAGAGTAATGACTTATAGTTGTATGTAAAATGATTATGACAGTCAAGTCAGTCAATTTATTATCTTATTACATCTCCAAACAGTTTTTTTGGTATATGCTAAAAGCACCTAAAATTTATTTTCTTAGCAGATTTCCAGAATAATTGTTAAAAATCATTCATCTCCAGGGACTGGAGTGATAGCACAGCGGGTAGGGTGTTTGTCTTGCACAAGGCCAACCCGGGTTTGATTCCCAGCATCCCATATGGTCCCCCAACCACTGCCAGGAGTAATTCCTGAGTGCAGAGCCAGGAGTGACACCTGAGCATCACAGGATGTTATCCCAAAAGCCAAAAAAAAAAAAAAAAATTCATCTCCAATGTTGAAAAAAATTAGGTAACTATAGCTAGCAAAAGTCACAAAAGTATTAACAAACTTAATCATTTTCATTTTTTCTAAAAATGTATATAAAGATAAAATTTTGGAAAATTCTTTCTAATGTTAGCTGCAGTTGAAAAATGACAAAAATTCAAATTGTTTTCTACCAAAAAGCTAGCAATCCACGTATTTAAATATTAATCATTCACCAGTGATGGTTAATTGTGACATCCTTAAAATGTTTCTATTATCATATCATAGGAAAATATCATAAAATAAAAACCAAGACAAATATGTCATTTTCACCTTAGAATTATATTGAAGCTGTGCAAACATGGGGCCAGAGATAAACACTTTTCACAGAATTTTTTCGATTACTGATTTAGAGAATGATATTGGTTTTGTTTGTTTTTTAATCCAAAACACTCTTAAATGCCAGTGAGATAGTACCATGCATAAAGCATTTATTTTGTGCACCTCTGACTGGGGATTGATCCCTGACCCCCTGACCTCTGCCAGGAGGTGATCCCTGAGCACAGAGCCAGGAGTAAGCCCAGAGCACAGTTAGATGTGCCCCTCCCCCCAATAACAATGAAAGTAATTAAATTTAAAAATCTTGGGGCTGAGGAGATAGCTCTCTTTGCAAACCAGGAGGCTCAGTCTCTGAGCTTTTGGCTGAGCATCACCCATCGAGCACTGCTGGGAGAGACCTGCTAGCACTGTGTGAGGCGTGGCCCCCAGAACCAAACAGCACTCATATTCATATTTCCCCTTTATTTCATCAACACGGCCCGATGTCCCTATTCCATGTGCGTGGGGGACTCTGCCAGTATCCATAGGGGGTTCTGAGTGTCCCCTTGGGAGCCACCATCTCAGGCAGCCGAGGATTAAGGGTCATAAGCATATGCGTGCAAAATCCTTGACTGCACTATCCCCACGTAACGTTCTTATCACTTCTGCAGCAAATCCCAGACGTGGCAACATTTTAAATTGCAAGATAAGTATTATCTTGGAGGTTTCTTTAAAAAAAAAAAAAAGCAGTGATGGTGGTAGTCCTGGGGCAGGGGGCGAGGGGGAGGGAGAACGGAGGCGGATAGGGCGTTTGCCTTCCATGAGGCCTTCCCTGGTTTGATTCCCAGCATCTCCTATGTTCCCCCGAGCCCAACCGGGAGTGATCCCTGAACACAAAGCCAGAAGTAAACCCTGAGCACCTCTGGATGAGCATCTCCCTCCCCCCCGCCCAGCCAAATAAATAAATAAATAATCCAAAATTAAAAAATAAATTTTAAAAGGAGTGGGGCTGGAGCCATAGCACAGCGGGTAGGGCATTATTTGCCTTGCACGTGGCCGACCTGGGTTCGATTCCCAGCATCCCATAGGGTCCCCTGAGCACCGCCAGGAGTAATTCCTGAGTGCAGAGCCAGGAGTAACTCAAAAAAAGAAAAAAAAAACTAAAAAAGGAAGCAAGAAAAGCTTTCAATAACTTAACTATATACTTGATCAATCCCCCAGGTGACACACACGTCTGACACGTCACTTTGGTGCTAAAGAGCAAAGCTCTCACTACACATTTAGGCGCCCGCACAAGACTGACTTGGCCCATCTCAGAGCCGGAGCCCAGCAGCCGCAGTAGAGGATTCTGACGTGAGAGGTTCTAGCCCCTCTCTGTTTGGAGAACAGTCAGTAGCATCGACCTGAGACAACTGAGCGGTTTGTCTCTGGACCGACCGCAAACTGGGATCGAGCGGAACAATTCGGTGTTTCCAGCAAAGTTAAACTCTTGGAAGCGTCTCTCTCTCTCCGCTTCACTGATAGAACTCACGCTCTTTAAAATTCAACTGCGTCTTAGGAAACGGGTAACTTTCCAAGCGCAGAACTTCCCCCTGCACTCTCATTCACTGGCTTGTCAATCAGATGTTCAACCTTCCTTTAAAGTTTAAGCCTTATTAACCTACACACTGGATTTGACTGGTGATAGGCCACTGCAGACAATGGAAGCCCCTCCCAGGTTCCAAATCCTGTCGTCCTGGTTCAGCTCCCCACAAATTCCCTGGAAGGGATGAAAGAATCACTCACAGATCTGAGCCTCCAAACACTGGCAATGAGAGGACAGTGTTAAAAAAAAAAAAAAAAAAGTTTGAGAGGCCCTGCTGATTGAGACATCTTGGAAGAAAACCAGCTCTCCTCCTAACCCAACTGCCTGGAGCAGGCCTGAGCGCCTGGCCCGGCCCCCTCGGCCACGGTAGGGAGTGTGCCGTGCTTGCCATATGCAAGATCCGAACCCAACATATATTTGGCCAAGCGCTCGTTTCAGTGGCAGCAGTGCCAGGGTTGCCCAGATACTGGGCCAGCCTCAGAGTTGGGAGTGCCTAATTAAGAAGATTCTAGCTGAAAAGTCGCTATGATTATGAGGAGAGGCAGCCTGAACGTCAAAAATATGGTCTCTGGGCTGGGCCGGGGGCGGGGAAGGGCAACCCCCAGTGCCCTCTGCCACCCTTTTCCAGGATCCCGCTGTCCTTTGATTTCTTCTCTTTGTCCCGCCCCAGCAGAGGGTTACCTCCACTCCAGACAGCTTTTCCACAACTTTCCAAGAGTCTTGGCACCTCTGTCGCCTTCCACAAATGCCAGCCTAAAAACAAAATAACGTACACATCCCTAATGAGTGGAAACTGAGTGGAAGAAAGGAGACACACAATGTCAGTGACATGGAAATATACACACAAGGATCCATTTGTCACTTTTGGGGTACTCTGCTACTTTCCAAAGCCAGGTGAAGCCCACGTAGGAAAGGAAGCTCAGAGTCGCCCTGACACTTCTTTTACCTGTCTAGAATCACCACACAGGCTTCAGACAGACTTTTAGCTACACCAGGAATACAAATGAACTCGGAGGAGGCTGCAGGGAACCTCTTCCTGTAGACATACACACGCGCGCACACACACGTGCACACACACACACACACACACTTACACACACACACACACACACACACACATACACACACACATACACAGACCAAGTTTCAGAGACCCTAAGATCTTGGTCACCAGGTCGAGGAGGCACTTCCACAGACACGTAAGCATGGAGGGGCCTGACTACAAAGAACCCTCCCTCCAAAACAAGCTCTGAGCGAGAGTAACGGGCAAAGCAGAGTTTTCCCAACTTGATTCCATCAACTCAATGCCTCTTTCTTGCCTTCAAGTTTGTATTAGGATACATACATTACTCGTGCAATTACTAAATAAAAAGTGTGGCTCTAAAAAGAGTTGCATGTGGGTGCATCCAGTAATGGGAAGCCAATGACCATGAAACTAGTTTGATCACGTTGGATGTGATCTAGAGATACCACCTAGCGGGAAGATCATGGGTGGGGAAGCTGGGACTACGTGCACAGCCAGAATGTCCCGCTCTCACAGCAGGGGCTGTGGACAGACGGAGATGCCTGGTGCTGGTTGACAACAAAGGCTACCTCCCTGGATTCCCCACAGAAAGGGTGACACAGATATTTCAAGATGTTTCCTATCACGGTTACTCAGACCTACTCTTCCATCGACTCTACCAGCACTCCTGTTTCTCTCCCAGCACAACTAAGTCCTCTTGGCCTTGTGGAGAAGCTTACGGAGTTTGTGGTGGGTAGGAAATCTTTACAGTAGCTCGTGCCTAACTCTACTATTACATGGTGATTCTTGGTCTAATGCTCCCGTCTCCCAAGTGACGCAATTGAATAAACATTAGAAAACTTGTACTGCCATTAAGTTTTTTTAAAAAAGCTAACTTTATTCTCATATACAGGTGCCAGCATTAATTTACTTTTTTTTGGATGCCAAAAATTTTTTGTTAAAACTTGTTTTTTAAAAAAATCTTATGATCTTCCATGCAGGTATCAGCATAATTTACTTCTTTAGAGGAAAAAGTAATTTTGTTTTTAAAAATAAAATAGGAGCCGAAGAGAGGGCTCAGATGGTAGAGTGCTCGTCTTTCATGTGTCCAACCTGGATTTGATCGCTGGCATCCCAGATGGTCCCCTGAACTCAACAGGTATGATCCCTGGGTGCAGAGCCAGGAGTAAGCCCTGGGCCCCACCAGGTGTAGCCCCAAAAGCAAAAAATAAGCTAAATAAATAAGTCACAGTTTATGTTTCAAGGGGCTGGAGTGATAGCACAGTGGGTAGGGCATACGACCAACCCAGGTTTGATTCCTACATCCCTCTCAGAGAGTCCGGCAAGCTACCAAGTGTATCCCACCCACATGGCAGAGCCTGGCAAGCTACCCATGGCGCATTCAATATGCCAAAAGCAGTAACAAGAAGTCTCATGATGGAGACGTTACTGGTGCCCGCTATAGCAAATTAATGAACAATGGGACAACAGTGCTACAGTGCTATGTTTCAAGAGCTGTGGCTTCAGCAGTCATGACTGGCCATTCAAGTGTTAGAGCCCCTGCCGGGGGGTGGTCACTAAGCACCACAATTGTGAAGACCCCAACGACTGGCAACGCAGCTCAGAAGAGCTATTGAGCTACCCTGTATAACCTCTTTTTCTTCCAAAGGGAAATTGTGAAAATAAATCACCATAATATAAATACGGCTATTCATTTAGGCCTTATTGGAGGTCTAATGATTATTATGGATTTCTTTTCCAAAAATAAATTGACTGAAAAAAAGAGAAAAATTCCACGTGAAACTGAACATGTTGCTAGTTTATTATGTGATTTTCAGATCCTAGGATCTGCTGAGAACTGTTCACAGGTATGTCTGAGAAAGCACAGATACAGAAGACTTTGCATATTTCTCTCTCTCTTTCTTCCTCTCTCTCTCTTTCCCTCTCTCTCTCTTCCTCCCCCTCCTTCCCTCTCTCCCTCCCTCCTTGCCTCCCTCCCTCCCTTCCTTTCCCCCTCTCTCTTTCTCTCTCCTTTTGGGAATTATCATTTGCAATACAGATACTAAGAGGCCTTCATATTTGGCTGACCCAAGAAGATTTGGAAGACCTGAACAGATCTATCACTATCAAGGAAATTGAAATAGTAATCAAAAGTCTCTCGAAAAACAAAATCCCAGTCCCAGATGGATTCACTAGTGAATTCCTCTGAACCTTTTAGGAGGACCTACTCTCAATCCTGTTCAAGCTTTTCCAGGAAATTGAAGAAACAGAAACACTCCCAAACAATTTCTAAGAAGCAAATATCACCCTGATACCAAAAGCAGACAGATACACCATTTTTCTCTTTTAAAAAGTTCTTGAGGGGGGACAGAGCAATAGTTCAGTGGGTAGAGCATTTGCCTTGCATGCACCCAGGTTTGATCCTAGACACTGTGTATTGTTCCTGGAGTACCGCCAGGAGTGTTCCTTGAGTGCAGAGACAGGAGTAAGCCCTGAGTACTGCTGGGTGTAAACAAAACAATAAAATAAAAAGTTATTGTGGGCAGAGAGTTAGTGAAGATGCTAAGGCAAGTACCTTGCATACAGCCAGTACTTCATGGTCACCTGAGCACTGTCAGCCCTGGAGATCTCTGGTCTGGTGCAGGTGATCCCTACAACTTCAGGTTCTGAGCAGCAACACCAGATCCTCAGGCCAGAAGCAGTGAACCTCCAGCCTGCCTGGCCAAGAATCTCAGAAAGGAGTGCCTGGACCTCCTGGGAACTTCTTATGAAGTTGCCTTCTCCTCAAAATGTGCTACTCCCACCACAATGTCCCACTCTATTTCCTCCCCAGGTTACCAAATCCAAAAGCTAATTTGTAAAGGCCAAACCTTGCCCCTAACTGCACAAAGGCTCACAGGGAAATCCGCCCTTTCCCCTGACCGCTTCTCTCCAACCTGGACTCGAGCAAGACAGCTTGGCACTTGGGTGGGAAGGCAGTGGGAACCCTGCCTGATGGCCCACAACAGTCATTCAAGGCTCCAGTTGTCTCCCATCCATGCTTTCCACTTTATCAGAGCGATTTCCTAACAGGTGAAATTTCGCCCTCCCATCAGGACCAGAGCAGGCCTACGGGAAAGCACACTGGCTATCAGCACTCAGGGTCCACTCTGAGAGGTGCTGACATGGTGAGGTGAGTAAAGGAGATTAGGTATGACTTTCTAGGATATAGTTCTAGTCTCTCTCACTGGGAATCTACTAAAAGAACCTCTCAGCCTCCACACTTACATAGACCAAATGTTTCTCATGCAACTGACTCAAGTCATCCAGAGTCTGTTGGGAAGAGTGAACTGGTTTCACAGAAAAAGCATAGGCTATTGAAGGAAACTATGAAATGTTATTCATGAGTTGTTGCCTTTAGAAACTTGAATCTCAGAGCTGGAGCGATAACACAATGGGTAGGGCGTTTGCCTTGCACGCGGCCGACCCGGGTTCAAATCCCAGCATCTCATATGGTCCCCTGATCACCACCAGGGGCGATTCCTGAGTGCAGAGCCAGGAGTGACCCCTGTGCATTGCCGGGTGTAACCAAAAAAGAAATAGAATAAAATAAAATAAAGCCTGGAAACTTGAATCACATTTCCTTTACCTGCAAAATGAGGACAAAAACTTCCTACTGAATAGCCATGGCCATAGTTTATTTTATTTTTATTTTATTGGGAGGGGAGGGGAGTTGAGCTACACCCAGTGCTGCTCAGATCTATATTCTTGGCTCTGCACTTAGGGATCATTCCTGGAGAGACTGAGGGCATAGGGTGGGGGAGTGGTGTATGGGATGATTGGAGCTCAAACCTGGGCTAGCCATAGGGGAGGCAAGTACCCTGCTTACTGTACTCTCTCCGGCCCTGGTGAAGTTCTTTGTAAACACAAAGTCAAAGCATTTACCTTGAGTAAAAGTCTGGGTGGTAAAGAGGGCTGGATTGTACCTTCTGGTTGAGGGAGTCCCAGGTTTGAGCTCCACTAGCATATGGTGAGGACTGCAAAAAGCAACCCCTAAACACGGAGCCAAAAGTTACCCCCAAGCACCACCTGATGTGATGACCGTTTTTTTTAATTCAAAAATAATCAATAAATAAATCAAAAGAAAATGTCAAAATTGAAAGAAATTACACCTTTATATGTACACAATGAATTGATGGCTTTAATATAGTATTTGTGCTGCCGAAGTGAGCACTTGATGGTTTTAATATAAAAAGCACTTGTAACATCAGTAGAAAAGTGATCAACAAGATGTTTAATGGGTAAATGACTTAACAGACAAAAAAAAATATCTAAAGTATCAATGCACCCTGACAAAATGTTCAACCTCACTAAGAATTATGAATGAGGTCAAAATTAAGTTCCAAACTTGACAATCAAATTACCTAATACATTGTTTTCAAAACACCAAGGGTTGACTGAGATGCGAGATGTGTGATACCATTGGTCTGATACCATTGGTGGAAGTGCAAATTGGCATAATCTTCCCTGAGATTACCCAAAAGTTTTAAAGAGAACCATGCTCTCTAACCAAACAATTTCCCTCTTGAGGCATGATCTTAAGGAAATAGTTATGGATGTGCTAATGATTTAGCTAAAAGGATGTTTGCTGCAGTGCTGTTTGTAACAGCAAATATTTAGAAACACAACCAAACTATTCAGCATTCATTCAAGTAAGTCATTCAACAAATATTTACTAAGCACTTAGTAAGCTCTGGGCCATGGACACGGTAGACTGAGTAAATTAAGGTTCTTTAATGTAAGAAAGCACTCTGAAGCATTAAAATAAAATAGAATATTTCATGACAGAAAAAGAAGTAATCAAAATGTATTATCAGCAGGACAAATGTTAAAAATTATAATATGTAATATAATTCCATGTGGAGAAAATAGAAATAGATTTTATAAAAATTTCAAAATACACAACATATTTATCAAGTAGTTATTGCTTGGGTGATGAAAATTGTTGCTTAAATTTTATTCCTTTTGTTTTGTCTGTATACCAACATTTTCTCTATTAAATGACAAATTTCACAAAATCTTAAATTACTAATTTATTAAAAACACCTTCCATTGTATTTTGAGAATAAAGGTAGTATCTATACATGCAAAGATCCTCATTAAATATCTCCTGTGCTTATTGATTCTCTTGCTCCCTTTGTGACCAATCTTCAGGAACCCTGATATTAGTAGAAGAAAAACCTCAAGAAAAAGAAGCAGTGCTTCTTCTTCTTCTCCTTCTCCTTTTCCTTCTCCTTCTCCTTCTCCTTCTCCTCCTTCTCCTTCTTCTTCTTCTCCTTCTCCTCCTCCTCCTCCTCCTTCTCCTCCTCCTCCTCCTCCTCCTTCTTTTTCTTCTTCTTCTTCTTCTTCTTCTTCTTCTTCTTCTTCTTCTTCTTCTTCTTCTTCTTCTTCTTCTTCTTCTTCTTCTTCTTCTCCTTCTCCTTCTCCTCCTTCTCCTTCTCCTTCTTCTTCTTCTTCTTCTTCTTCTTCTTCTTCTTATTATTATTATTATTATTACTATTATTATTATTATCGTATACCTCCTGCCAGTTATCAAGAGTCTGTGAACCCTTGTAAACTGGGTAGGTTACCACAAATATGACAATGTAATTGCAAAACTCTATTTTTGTGTAAATCAACAGTTTCTGTTACAACCATGGTGCTGGGTTGCATCAGCCACATACCATAATGAGAAGTAGCGGCAATATTCAAGTTCTAACCATTTCCCTTACCCTCACAGGATAGGAAAACTAACAAAGACATTCAAACTCTAACCATCTCTCTCCCCAAATTTCCTCATTCCTCCACAGGCCCTGCAAAAGCTTGCCTCATCAAAAAGAAGTACTAAACAAAAGGAAGTACTAAGAGCCAGGTCACAGCCAGAACCTGGGCCCAGAGAGTCATAAGGACCCACGACAGGACCACCGACAGGACAAGTGTCAAGGGAATCAAAAGTAGTTGCCCAGGTTCCCCATTTTAGAAATTAATCTACTCTCCATGTGCACCAGCCACCGTGTGGTCCTTCAGGTGCCAATGCACAAAAGCACAAAAGTCTTGGGGACACTGTCACTCAGGTGCTAGTTTGGGATTTGGGTTAACAGAGCGATCTAAGGCGTCTTGGGTCACAGACTGTGAAGTCCTCAAAACAGTTTGCAAACTGGAAGCCTCGCCTTATTCTCCAAGGATTCTCCTGCCGCTCTTCTTTCCCTTCCTTCCCCTGCCCCTTATGTTTTGTCTCTTTTCTTCTGTCTCTGGAATACTTTTACTTTCTCCCTTTCTTGAGCCCTATCAGCTTGTTTATAGTCTCCCGATGGATATTTTTATCCAAAAAGAATAACGAACTCTTTAGTTCCTTCTCTGAGTCTTAACTGTTTTTGGGTTTTTTTTAATCACTGTTAATGTTGTCTATAATGTTTTTGAAACTTTAGAAGAGTAGTTGAATTCTTGTTTTCTTTGACTATAGATAGATGTTCTCCATCTGCTTTTCCTGGTGTCCCCTCCCTTTTTTCCCCTCTTCACAGTGTCCGTGCATAGATTATACATCTGGTTCCTTCTCCCTCCATTAATTCAACGGTAAATATGACCAGATACTTATTGAAAAGAGATGTGCAAAGCAGGAGTAACGAGTCATTACACAATTTTGCATTAGCTGAACTACCTTGGCCTCTGCTCGCTTGATTTACCGTTTCCTTTTTCTTGGAAACACAGCTTCCCCAAACATCAGTGTTTTAAGAGAAACACTAGAGAAAGCCCTCAAGATCCTGACTATTACTTCTAGAAAAAAAAAAAGTTCTACATTCCTGGTATTCGGAGAAATGTGAGGATGAGAACTTCTGAACCGTCTCTAAGTACAGATTTCACAGTAATCGGCTAGCAATGCTTCATAGTTGGTGCTTGGAAGTGATCGTTGTCTTCGTATTTCAGGCAGGATAAAGTTTTGGTTGTTTACTTGCCTACTCTGCACTCCCTTTTGTGTGCTTCCAGGGAGGAAAGAAGCTCCTGTAGCTTTAAATGGAAACGCAGCAGCGGCTGCAACTTGGGGGTGAATTTCTCCAGGTAATCAGTTTCCTGGAGCAGTGCCAGCAGGCAGGCTTGGAGGGAAGATCTGAAATATGGGCCGTCCTCCTACAGCTGGTCCTTCAGCTGTGCCTGCCAATCCTCATCCTGCTCCCCGCCCCGCCCCCCTCCTATTCTTCTCGCCAACCTTTCTAGCTGCACTCCTTCCCTGGGTCTGGCCAAGGAAGAATCTGACTTGGGTCGCAAGGGGAAGGTCCAACTCCACACCCTTTCAACTCTCCTTCCCCATCGCGGCAAACCTAAGTGCAGTCCATCCTCCGGATTTCATACTACTTGAAACGTAAAATCCATGCTCTCTAAAATCGATTGGTGACCCCCGCATCGGACTTCAGTGCGCCTGTGGGTCATCTGTGCTGGGGCACAGCGCAGTGAACAATTTGCCTCGCCCTCACGCCCCTTCCCAGGACAAGTTCCACAAACAGTTGCTCTGCTTCTGGTTCACTCGTGTGCACGTGTGTGTGTGTGTGTGTGTGTGTGTGTGTGTGTGTGTGGTTTTTTTACTGTTTGAAATAAGCCCCCAAGCACAGTGCTGAAGTTCTGTCCAATTTCTGAAGCCTGAGACGACTGTGATGTGTCTTCTGGAGATGTTTTCCACAAGATTCATTCAGGAGGGGATAGAGAGCTGCTCACTTTTAACTCGGTGTAAATGAATTAAGAGCTTATATATATATATATATATATATATATATATATATATATATTTTCTTTTTGGGTCACACCTGGCAATGCACAGATGTTACTCCTGGCTCTGCACTCAGGAATTACCCTTGGCCGTGCTCAGGGGACCATATGGGATGCTGGGATTTGAACCTGGGTCGACCGTGTGCAAGGCAAACGCCCTACCCGCTGTGCTATCTCTCCAGCCCCAAGAGCTTATATTTTTAAAAAATTGTGTTTTTTAATGTGCTTCATGTGTTTTTTTAGTCACCATACAACAAGAGGTGATTACTTGATTTAAAAAAATGACTAGAGGGGCTGGAGAGAAAGCACAGCGGGTAGGGCGTTTGCCTTGCATGCGGCCGACCCGGGTTCTAATCCCAGCATCCCATATGGTCCCCTGAGCACCGCCAGGGGTAATTCCTGAGTGAAGAACCAGGAATAACCCCTGTGCATCGTCGGGTGTGACCCAAAAACCAAAAAAAAAAAAAAAAAAAGACTAGAGGCCAGAGAGCTAGTACAGTGGGGAGGGCATTTGCCTTGCATGCGGAAAACCCAGATTCAATCCTCAGCATCACATATCGTCCCACCAGGAGTGATTCCTGAGTGCAGAGCCAGGAGTGACCCCTGAGCACCACAGGGTGTGGCTCAAAAAACAACAATACAAAATTTAATGGCCAGAATTTTTTTTTTTCTCACAGGAATCCAACCCTATATTTCCCCCTAGGAGCAATGGTTCAGCGTTTATGAACTCAGTGTTTGCTGATTCAGTGCTCACTGTGACTAAGTACTACAAGTGACAATAACTAACAGTAGGTGTGTTCAGTTGTAAAGCACAGACTGACATGTGTGAGGCCTTAGTTTGATCCCTAGTACACACCTCCCCCCAGCACACACACACACACACACACACACACACACGTGAATTAATTAATTAAACCAGCATAATTAATTAATTAATTAACGATTCGAACCTCCTTTCCCCTAAGTTCAAGATCAAGGGCTGTTCTCAGCCCCCCCACCCCCACTCCTTCTTCGGTGACTTCACTTTGTCACTCAGCCCTGAGCCTGTACCCTCTGTCTTCTGAGTGGTCCCTCACCTCACCACACTTGAAAGTTTCTCTATCCTGAAACTTCCCGTCACCACCGACTTTGAGGAACTGGAGCCTCTCCTACACTAAGTGCTCTGCATGCATGATGACTTAACTCTGTCAGGAAGAAGGGTGCTGGCCCACTTTACAGAAAAATCATAAGGATGGTCAGCGCTTGGTCCAAGGTCATAGAGCTTGGTACGTACTGAAGGACACGGTCCCGTCTGGCAACCATTCTGACTTGATTCATACAGATTTCATAAGACAAGAGTCATCTCACAACCCTGTCTCAGCCGACCATTCATGCCTACATCCACTACGACTTAGCTCCATCCTTCTCTCTGTCCCTCTGGCTCTCATGAGTGACCTTAAACTATCATATCCAAGGACTCTCTTCCCATCTTCCCACTTCTTGTCCTTGTAATGGACCCATCTGGGTGCCGCATGACCTTGAAACCAATTTCTGAGGACACTTATCTCTTCCTTCTCCTCATTCACTCTCTTTTTTTTTTTTCATCAAGAGACCCAGTATGTCATCAAGGTCATCTTTGTTTACCAGAGCCTGACCTTTTTTACATTTTAAGCCCCACCCCTTAACTTGCTGCTGGCCTCTAGGCCCTGGAAAAGGGAAACTTGAAGTCCTGCCTGCTGACCAGGCATTTGCAATCTAGCTGTGAAGTCAAACCCCGCCTGAATCAAAAAACGCAATCCTAGCCCAGCTGAAATCAGGTCTGTGGCCCTGACTTTATCTAACACAGACCACCCAAGGAAGGAGAGGTCTTTGGAGACTCAAGTAGTTTGGGAAAGCTTCCAGAGGTGGTGTGATCTCTGAAGTTCATGGAGGATTTGGCTATAAGGGCACAAGCACTGTAGCACTGTCATTCCATTGTTCATCGATTTGCTCAAGCGGGCACCAGTAACGTCTCCATTGTGAGACTTGTTGTTACTGTTCTTGGCATATTGAATATGCCACGGGTAGCTTGCCTGGCTCTGCCATGCGGGCAAGATACTCTCGGTAGCTTCCCGGGCTCTCGGAGAGGGACGAAGGAATCAAACCCGGGTCGGCCGCGTGCAAGGCAAACGCCCTCCCTGCTGTGCTATCCCTCCAGACCTAAGGACTGGAGGGCACAAGAGGGGGGGCATTTCAAGACAAGAAAACATATATTTTAGTGCCTTCCCTGACATGCTTCCTTTCCATCCTTATACCCCGCCCAGCCCCTCCCAGGAATCCCTTCCACCTCCAAACCACTATAGAGCTGTTTGTCTGTGCCAACAATTTCATATTGAGCCCACCTTGTCTTATTTACCCTACCCTCGCCTGGGGCATGTGACCTGCTCTGAAGAAGGTGAGGGCCCTGCAAGATTGCTTAGCAACACTGCCAGCATAAACTAGAAATTCGGATGGGTCTAAACTTGAGTGTTACCTGGTACCAACACTAGATCAGAGACCAGTTCCCATTCTTTACTTCCCTTTCCTCCTGTGCTTAAAAGTGGAGTTCACAAGGTTCTGAAGAGCATTCAGAAAGAGGACGCAGATCAAGCCCAGTGGCTGGTGAGGAAGAAAATCCTGGGCAGGTGTGTCCTCTCATTGCTCATCTCTGTGAACCTCTTCCGGGGAAGCGCACGAAAACCTTCCCTTCCTCTGAGACTTGATTTCCCCTGTAAGAAGAGATGTTTCTCCCAACCTTGCCGGAGCAAGAATATTCAAAGTGAATGAGCCAGGATCATCAGAGAAAATATTTTTTTTAAAAAAAAAAGTGCAGACTGGCTCCGGACAGACTAGGCTAAATATCCTTTGCAAAAGCATCCGATGCTAGAGATACACCCGCCCAGAACAAAACAGCACAAGGACCACTGACAAGGCTCAGCTCTGTGCTTGGGGTCGGGGGGCTTCTCGGCAGCAGGGCTGATCAGAGAGTATTCCTGGGGCTCTCACACACGGGCAGCATAGCACCTCAGAGGGCTGTGCACCTCCACACAGAGCCCGGGTGCATGCCCGGGTGCATGCGCGGGCCCAGCGCGTGCGGAGGCGGCACCCCGCGTTTCTCCCCAAAGGCTTTCAAGCCTGTTTCAAACGGGGGATTTTCCAAGCACTCAAGGGCACTGCAATAACTCTTAGACCCCTTTCCCCATGAGAAAGGAAGAAGACAAGAAACGGGCTCAAGAAAATGCTACCCCTGGAGTACTTTCAATCGGGTGGAAAGATTTCCCTCCAGATGCGTTTTCCCAAAGGGGTGACCCTCCGAGGCGGCGGCGGTGGTGGCCGCCTCGGAGACTTCCCAGAGCCGGGGGCACAAAGCTGGCGTTGTTGAAATGAGAGCCGTGTAATCAGCTAAAGAATTCCTGAGCAGAACCAAGGGCAGCCGAGACCCAAACCTTGAACTTCTTTGCCTGCCTGCATTTTTCAAGTGCTTCCTGGAGAAAGAAGCGCCCAGGGGCTTGATCTCCTTCTAACTTAATTAGGAGCGTGCAGGAGCGGGTGAGCCGGGGATTGTCTCTGGAGGCCCAGGGCTCTGCCCACGGCCACTTGGAGGCAGCAGGAGTTCAGGTGGGGGCTTTGTCTGCGAGGAATGCGGTGCCCTTTTCCAGTGCCTGCCTCCCAATGCTAGGGAAATGGCATCGCTTTCCCTAATGGGTGGTCTCCAGCCCTCTCTGGACATTTTCCACATGACGCTCCCTTTCTCTTCTCTTCTCGAGAAGGGGATCCTTCCCCGGCCCCTCTGGCCCTGCCCCCACCCCCACTCCCACCCAGCATTTGCTTCTTTCCCTGCCTTTCAGGTATGAACCCTGCATGCGCGGGCACGTATACACACACACACACACACACACACACACACACACACACACACACACACACACCATGCCCAGTACCGAGAGGCCATCACCACAGACTCAGGCACCAGAATGCCTGCTTGGATTTGCTTCCCAGTTCTCTCTGCCACTTGCTAGCTGTGTGGCCTTAGACAAGGCACATAGCCTCTCTGATTCCCCATGAACTCACGCAGAGAACCAGAAGAGTAGTAAGAATTAGGAACACAGAGAGCTGGGGAGTTGGAAGGGCTCAGAGCAGTACCTAGTTATTAGGAATGGGCAGTTAGGAAGTGTCCAGTGAAGGCCAGCTGTTCTCGTGAAGAGTTCTTGTCCCTGGAGGTCTAGAGAGACAGGTCCTGCCCTTTCTCCTAAGGGGGCCTGCAGAAAGGCATCCAGCACTGCCAAGTGTCAGAAGCTCTCCAGCTGCAAGAGTTCTGCGGAGCCGGGACCCTTCGCACCTACCTGTGTAGCCACCTTCCCGGGGCCAGACTGGCTGGAGATGGGAGGACCAGGCATCCACACTCCCTGCCCTCCAGCTGAGCCCAGTCTGCCGCAGAGGCTGATGTGTAAATCGTTACAATGTAACAAGTGAAGCGGCAAACCTGGGATGAAGTAGCAAAGGAATCCAAACAAAACCGAGTGAGAGACTGAGCCGCTTATCACCCCTGGTTCCCTGCATTTTTGTAGATGAAGCATGGGGGTTAGAAAGCTCCTCTTTTCATCTGCTTAAGAATAGAAACTGCTGCTTGGCAGGTTGGCCGAGAAATATGTATTGAATTTGTTTTCATTGAATTTTCTCTTCCTTTGCTGCCGTGCTCTGGCCGTATGACTCTGCTAGTCACTATCACTTCCCACTCGCTGCCATTATCTCAGTCTCCCGGGAAGCTTCCCAGAGTGGGCTCTTGCGGGATTGCAGCCTTTCATGAGAGTCTAGAGGAGGCTGCACAGACCCTTCAGAGAGAGCGCTAGCAGGATCCTCCCTGGGGGGTAGCCCCACCTTCACAGTTACAAGGGAAGACGCTGAGCTTTGAGGTAGGAGAGAAAATTCTCCAAAGTTGGTCTGGGCAAATACACAGAAAAAGCCAAACCAGAGTCCAGGACCGTGACCACAGCCGCGCCTTCTCTTCCCAGACTGTTTTCTTGCAGACCTACAGAGAACTGCTGGCCTGCTACTGCCGGGGTTCTAAGCCCAGCTTGGGAGTGATTTACCAATTCTGTCTCTTGACTGCAGCTACTGAGTGATGGAGCTTGAGCAGGGCTGAGCGGGGCCCAGAGAAAGTTACGGCCAAAGGATGGAGCCCAGGCAGGTGGCCTCATCCACATCTTCGCTCAGGGAGGCTGGTAGCACAGCGGGTGGGGCGTTTGTCTTGCACGCGGCCAACCCGGGTTCGATCCCCGGCATCCTATATGATCCTCCAAGCATCCCCAGGAGTAATTCCTGAGTGCAAAGCCAGGAGTAACCCCTGAGCATCGCTGGGTGTGACCCAAAAAGCAAAAAAAAAAAAAAGAAAAAAAGAGTTTTAACCTGCGACACCCAAGGACAGTAGATACAAGGGCCAGGGGGATTGCCCCATAGCTGGGAGACTGCTTCATGAGTGGAAAAGAGAGGGCAGATGGAATAGAGAAGGGACCACTAAGAAAATGATGGCTGGAGGAATCAGTCGGGATGGGACATGCATGCCGAGGGTAGATAATGGACCAAACATGATGACCTCTCAGTGTCTGTGTTGCAAGCCATAATGCCCAAAAGGAGAGAGAGAGTATGAGGAATATTGTCTGCCATGGAGGCAGGGGGAGGGTGGGAAAGGGGGGGTATACCCGGGATATTGGTGGTGGGGAATGTGCACTGGTGGAGGGATGGGTGTTTGATCATTATGTGACTGCAACCCAAACATGAAAGCTTGTAACTATCATGGTGATTCAATAAAATTTTTTAAAAAGAGAGTTTTAGCCTGCTTGGAGACCTGGGCCTCAGTTTCTCCATTCATAAAACGAGCAGACACACCTCTGCGGCGTGGGTTGTGTTCTCTCAAGCCATTGGGCTCCGCCAGGCTTGAACACATCTGGAGTCCCACTTCCCACCAGCGTGTCAGCAACACATTCCCCCTCTCCAAGGTGAACGGAACAGAGAATAGGCAAACATGTCTAATTAAAGCTGGGAGTCAAAACAGCGTTTCTCCCCGTGATTCATCCAAATCCTCGCAACACAGTAGAAAGTGGGGCAAAGTGAGCTTTCATCGCGTGCCAGATGGAAGCGTGGGCAGCCGAGGTAAAAGAACAATTTTTTTTTCTTCCTCTCCTGTTTCAAACATGTTTCGGGGGGTGCCACATACCACTGTCAGCTCGCCCTGCTTCTCCCCCACCCACCGGGGCTCCAGGCACTCCCCTGCCCCCAGAAGCATTCCCAGTCTTGAACTTTCTAATCATGGCCTGCCTTTGTCTGGGCACTTGGGATCATATGGCATCAATTGAGAGCGTAACCCGACTCAGGTTTGGTATTTAACATACCTGCTACAGAGGAAGCGTCTTTGAAGGAGAGGCCATGTGTGGTGGCCCTCGACCCGCTCTTCCACCCGGCCCAACCCTTCACCTCCTAATCAGGCTCCCAACTAACCACGGAGGTCTCACAATGGAAGGGCAATTACCAGGGCAAGGAGATGAAAGAGGCAGGCCCAATGGTCCGAAAGGTTCTTTTGCTTTTAAATTATCCATGATTTACCTGCATAAAAGGAGAGGAAGTGCCTGAAGATTATTCTAATTGAGCCAGACTTTTCAAATCATGGAAATACCAGCATTTCCAAGGGGAAATCCAATCCGTTCAAATTGCCCCCGTGAGTAACTCATACAAACAGAAGGAAAGAGGAGGCTTTCATTTGCCAATGTGGGTCTGATCAGTGTAAATTGGATAAATGGCAGGGCCAGGAGGGCATGAAGCTCCCAGAGTCCTCTGCCCATGTTTTCTTAGCCAGGTTTGTAAAAGGGATCATTCTGGAGCGGAGAACGTTGGAGGAAATGCCTCCATTTCGGCACTGAGTCTCCTCGTTGTGTTATTGAAAACAGGCAGGGCAGAATGGCTTCTCCTGGTCTGATGTCCGCCCTTCCAAGTGCTGCGCCCTGAAGGTCTGCAGATCACAGGCATCCCTCGGGGGCATCCTTGCGATGGTGTGGGACCATACTCCGTTGGAGAGTTCAAGGCAAGAAGATGGCCAGCTCGGGGTGTGATTGCTTGGCCTCCCTCCTGGAAGAGGGTGAAACCATCTATGAATGGGCACCTCTGTGCAAGGAACAAGACCAGGAAGGAGAAATTGGGGGCCCAGAGATTAAGCACCTTGCACAAGGTCAGAGTTTGAGTGCCTGGAAAAGCTCAGGTGAGACCTCCCTGCTTTGGGGTTCCCCACTATGACCCAAGTGAAGACAACAGATCTCTTCTTTGGAACACTCAAAGCCCTGTAAGTGTTGAAACACTGGTGCTAAAACTCCTTGTGTGCTCTTAGGAGCTGTCTACATTCTTTCAAGTTTGGCTCAATGTTTTGCATGGGCATAAAAATAAGTGATACATATAAAAATAAGTGATATATATAATGTATCGCAGGGAAGTTCTCAGTATACAAAAAAAAAAGAACACACAGCTGTGGATTCACATATGGGAAAATAAAAGTATATTTTTGAATAGAGGCATATCTACTTCATATCTGTATAATACACCTCAGGATCATGAGGACTTAAAAATAAATTCCAAATACGAAAATTTAACAAATTATCTAAAGCCATCTTTTAGGTACAGAATTTTAATAGTTAATCTGAGAATCAAAGTTACTTATGAAATTGTTCTTTTTGTCATTTCTCAGAAAGATAACCTAAGCTTAGCTCAACCCTGTCACTTGAGTTTCATTGGACACAGGGGTTGAAATATTTAACACATTGCAGCTCCCATATTTTGTTAAAAAAAAGTCCCTTGCGGGGCTGAAGTGATAGCACAGCGGGGAGGGCGGTTGCCTTACATGTGGCCAACCCGGGTTCGATTACCAGCATCCCATATGGTCCCCTGAGCATCACCAGGGGTAATTCCTGAGTGCAGAGCCAGGAGTGACCCCTGTGCATCACCAGGTGTGACCCAAAAAGCAAAAAAAAAAAAAAGTTACTCTCAAATCTAAGTGGCAACCACTGAAACCTTGTAATGTCTTTCAAGTGGACAGGTGGGAGTGGAGGGGGGGTTAAGATGGAGAGGGAGGGGCTGGAGGAATAGCGCAGCAGGTAAGGTATTTGCCTTGCATGTGGCCGACCCAGGTTCAATTCCCAGCATCCCATATGGTCCCCTGAGCACCACCAGGGGTAATTCCTGAGTGCAGAGCCAGGAGTAACCCCTGTGCATCACCAGGTGTGACCCAAAAAGAAGAAAAAAAAGATGGAGAGGGAATCTGGGGACAGAGAAGTTGACACTAATAGAGGGATTGCTATTGAGTTATTGTATGCCTAAAACACAACTATCAATAACTTTGCAAATCATCGCTGTATAATAAAGAATTTTTTAAAATCACTCTCAAGACAATGTGGAAGGTAGGGCAATGTCTTCACTACTGTTTAATAAAAGACAGAATAAGGCCAGAGAGGTGGGGGTGCTATGCTTCAAAGAACCCCATATTCAGTGCTTGAAGTGACCCAGAATCTCATATCCTTCTTGCACCAAAAGAATAATGAAGTTAAGGAAGAACTTGAAACTTTCCCATCGATTTGCACCCTTGCTACACCCCCATCCATGAATTGTTGGCTCTAAATGGAGTGTGATGCCTAACCAAACAAAGTAGGGCTCAGTCTCCTCCACTTAAGTATGAGCAGCCGAGGTCAGGGATTCTTTGAAAGGCTTCCAAAAATTTGAGAACATCAAGAAGGAGATCTACAAAGAGATGTCTGAACAGTTCAAGTCAGTAGTCCAGAAAGTCTCCGGATCCCATGTTTACTTAAGACAGCAGCCGTGAGCTAACCACAGCGCTTGTGTTGGGACATTTATGAGCTCCAAATAAAAATTCTGTCTCTGAGAACGATGATGTAGCTGCTCACGAATTGGCCTATTCCTGCGAGGAACCTGGGAGAGCAGGTAATCGGAACCCAGGGCACGCCGCTGTGACTCCTGTTCTTCTCTGGTGGTTTGGTTCTACTGAAGTCCGCCATGTGTCTGCAAGTAGAAACAATTTCACCTTGAGGTGCTGCTGAGTCATTTAGAATTTGGCACCACACAGGTCCCCGAGCACCCCCAGGGGTCAATCCTAAATGCAGAGCCAGAGTATTATTGAGTGTAGCCTAAAAATCCCCCACCCCCCGATAATAAAGACCTCCCTTTAATTATGGGTTTGAGATTGGTATGAATGAGAGGAAAAGTTGATGCTCTTTCAGCAGTGTGTTCTATCTTCGTCACCTCAACACCCCCCCCCCGTCCCCCCAACTTGCCGGGCATAGAGTGAGGGGAACCCTTCCCAGATTTCCTCCTGACTGCTCCCCAGACTGAGCCCTGAGAAGCTGCCCTGGAGGAAGTGAGGTGACTCCTGTTGACAGATGTGATCCACAGAGGTGACTCCCATCCACAGCTTCTACAAGGAGATGGGGCAAGGAGGCTCCTGGGCATTCCTTCCCAGCACTTCCAAAGAGGAAGCAGTCCAAACCCTCCCTCACAAGGTCTCTGTGCTCCTGGAAGGGAATTCGTAAAACCCAATGAGTGGAGTTCAGTAAGAAACACTCCCCAAATCCAGTGTTCCTGTGGATCAGTTGATAGCAAGGTGACCGGAGGCTGCCATTGAGCAAACCCTGTTTCTCCCTTTGGAGGGAGGCTTGTGAGCTGGGCACTTGCAATGACTTTAGAGAACATGCATTCCATACAGGGAATTTCCTGCTCTGATCCAGCACTCCTAAGGCAGCTGTGAGTCCTTGATACACACACACACACACACACACACAGATAGAGATAGATAGATAGATAGAGAGAGAGAGAGAGAGAGAGAGAGAGAGAGAAAGAGAGAGAGAGAGAGAGAGAGAGAGAGAGAGAGAGAGAGAGAGAGAGAGAGAGAGAGAGAGAGAGAGAACTCTGCACAGATGGCTCTTGTACCTTTGCTCAGAGGATTTACTGTCACACACAGGAGGGGTGGGATTGTCATTCACTGACTTTTTACTGGTCCTTCCCTGTAAAAAACTAAGGCACGCCGAGGGGCGTGTGCACTTGTGGGCTCTCCTGGCGGCTCTGTCTCATCGCCCGCATTCGGTGCTCAGGAACCGCTGTGTGTGCTTTCGGTCAAGGGCAGGCAATGAAAGGAAGAAGGCCAAACTGGTTGCTTGATCAGTTTATTTCGTTCTCTCTCTCTGCTTCTTCTGAGTCTGGGATTTCTCTGGATCTTCTTCTATCTCCTTCTCTCTCCCCTGTCTTCTTCTTCTGTCCCTCCGTCTGTGCCCCACAGTCTTAGTTCATATAGCAAATTACATAGGGCAGTAGCACAAAGGTGGGTTTAACATCAACAAATCAACAAAGAAGGGTAAGACCATTTCTTGAGGAGATTAACAAAATCTCATCTAAGGAAATCTCATCTAAGGAGATCCTCTCAAGGGTGTGATTCCAAACAAGGGTGTGTTAGGGTGTGAGCTAGTTATCTGCTTAAATAGTTATAGTAAATCTACTTCTAATATTTCTAGCAATGTCATTCTGTATGAGCACAGTAAGAGATATAAAGTTTGGTTCTTCCTGAGGACATCTCACTATACAGTCCTCAGGCCAGGTTAATCTTCCGAACCCCAGCAGGGTCCTAGTCTCGTCGTTACCTTTGGATCATGACAGCATTGTCCATGATCATGCCCTCAACTTATACTTGAGTATTGTGACGCTTTGGCCTGGCCTATCTCGATGCCAGGGTAGCACATAACTCACCGCTTGCCCTGGATCCATCCTGTCCCTCGTCGGAACCCTGATTTTGGGGTGCTAGGAACTGAGGGCAACTGAGTTAAGAAAGCAGATGCCCAGGAGTAAATATTATTGGAGTCAATCAACTCCCAAGTTACAAGCACAATATTGTCTTCCTGTGTCCATACAGAAAGGACATTGCTTTAAGGTAAACTATGTTCCCTAAGGCAAGGCTAAAAAGACAAATCCCATGTTATCCTATACTTCCCCTCTCCATAGAATGTCAAGACCTGGCATTGGATAGCATATCCTCTAAGAGAACTGGAAAGCCACATTGCTAAAGGGAGAATTTGGGGAGGGGTAAGCATCAGATTCATTCTACAGCATTTGTAGTAGTGTGTGGGCGAGTGGGAGAATGGTGTTAAGTCATCCATTGGCCTCCTCTCATCGCCTGGCGATGCTTGAGAACAAGCAATTCCCCTGAGCCCTTTTCATCCCAGCATCAGAGGACGAACAAACTCAGTGCTTCAATGGGACCGCTTAAAACATGACATTTTACAATGGAAAACACTTTTCTGATGTGAAGGTGCTCAAATAGCTCAGGAGCCAGTCTATGGCAGCAGAGAGAGGGGGAGAGTCGATGCGTCCTGCTGCCCGTGGCAGGCTGACAAGGCTTGTGCCCTTGTCTCTGGCCCGCTTCTGGCTGAGAGGGTAACGGAAGAGGTAGGAGAACAGCAGCCGAGATGGCCAACAGCCCATGAAAGAAAAGAGGTACTGGGTATAGAAGGAGGGTGGAGGCTGTGGAACAGAAATACTAATATGTGACCTGACAGGAGAAAGTGCCGGGGACTTCCATGCAGAGAGCTGGAGTCGCTGCTCACCTCACCTGAGGGCACCATGGCCAGGAAACAGCTCTGCCTCACTGTGGTCCAAGGATACACTTCTAGCAGGGCAGATGGCTCAAGCGGTAGAGAGCACACCAGGCCTATGCCAGGCGGAAGCTCAGTTCCCTGCGTTGTATGTGGTTCCCACCCATAGGCAGCACCATCAGGTATGACTCCTACTTTAGGTTTGTATGTTTGTTTGGCTGTGGATTTTTTTTTGGGGTTTTGTTTGTTTGTTTTGGGGGGGTTGTTTTGCTATTTTGCATTTTGGAGCCATCCCTGTCTGTACTCAAGGCTTACTGCTGACTTACTTTTTGTTTGTTTGTCCATGGGTTTTTTTTTTTTTTTTTTTTTTTTTTTTGCATTTTGGGGCCATACCTGGCTACGCTCCAGACTTACTCCTGCCTCTGCAGTCAGGAATTACTCCTGGCATGGTCCAGAAGACCAGATGGAATGCCAAGGATCAAACTCAGGTCAGGCAAGCACAGAGCAAGAACCTACCCACTATATTCTAGCCCCCTGGGCCCTATTTTTTAAAATGTGAATATACAGGGGCTGGAGAAAGAACTCAGTGCACAGAGAGCATGTTTGCATGCAAGAAGCCCAGGTTTGATCCCCCACACTACATGCCCTCTGGTAATGCCTGGAGAGGAGTGAGCTGCTCTGGCAGCCCTGAGCACTGCTGGGCAGAACCCTGACACCCAAAATAAACACATGAAATGATGATCTTCTAGAGCACAGGGGTCTCGGTTCCCACCACAAGGATGGGATCCCGATCAAATCAGATGGGGAACCTTGAGCTTCTTCTCAGAGGTTCACTTCCACAGTGGTTTCACAATCCTGGTTTCACAGGAAGGGGTTTGCTGACACAAGTGCATTGGGAGGAGGTATCGACCAAAGGAAAAGCTCAGTTGACAATCAGAGTCAGCGGGTTCTCCAAATCTCAAGGTTCTCCAGACATGCAACCCCTGTCTGCCGGCTGTCGAGCCCCAGAACTGGTCTGTCAGGGGCCCCCTGGCAGAGCCTATAGTGGTCAGTCATGCTTAAGGCCTTCGGAGGAGTGAGGAAGAGCAGAGCTTAAAAGCAGGTAGACACCCAAAGGCCTTTCAGACTGGAGCTCTCCCAGCCTGCCCATCCAAGTGACCTTTGGGTGTCCCCTGAGGTAATAACACCCTGGGGTTTTACAGCAACTTTCCCAAAGGATCTCAAAGCCCAGAGAAGACATTACCTCACGAGTCCTCCCTCTGCTGGGGAGGGCAGTCGGTTTCAGCCCGTTCGGTTCATGTTGAGGAAGATGAGGCCCCATGAGTCACCTGTGGGCTAGACTCAGATTTCCCCAGACCAGAACCCCCTCAACCCTGTTCCTCTTCCTCCTCCACATCTTCCTTTCCCGAGTCCCATGGGACTCCACTACCGATGACCCTGTGGCCCAGGCCATGCCCAGTCTTGCCCGGGTGTTCTAGGCTGCAGAGGCCTGAGTTCACACAACACAAACTTCATTGCCTGTTCTGAACTCGTCTTGCAGGGTGCGGAAATGCTTCTTGTTGAGGCCTGGTCTTGTTCTGCTTGAAGCAAGGACCTTTCTCGTGGTCAACATAGATAATGAAGGCCCCAGAGCAATAGTACAGCAGGCAGGATGCTTGCCTGGCACACAAAACACTAGGTTTGATCCCCAACACCATATCTGGTCCCCCTAAACACCACCACGAGTGATCCCTGAGTGTAGGATTAGAAGTATGCCCTGAGCACCACTGGTCTGGCCCAAAATCTGAGGATTGTATTTTTGACTGGGTGGAGTTGACACTTTTAGTGGTCCACATTTGGGGGGTACTCAGGGATCACTACTGGCTTTATGCTCAGAGATAACTCCTGGTGGAGTTCAGAGGGCCATCTGGGGTGCCGGGGATCTAACCCAGGTCTGCCATGTTCAAGGCAAGTGCCTTACCCACTGCACTATCTCTCCATCCCTGAACAGCCTGTACTTAATCACCTGTTCCCTTCACAGAACCTCTTATGTGAGCTGAAATAAAACCATGAGTTGCTTAGCTACTGCAGGGTTGCTAAGAATAAATATAAACTAGATTCCTTTGTCCAACCATGGACTTGCAAACCAAATTTCAAAGATGGGTTTTCCCAGGACACATGTTATGATCAAACCCATATCCATGGACAAAGTTCTTTCTGATCCTCGTACAACCCTGGAGATACAAACATAGGGGCCCTTGACATGTGCTATGCCCCAAATCTCACCTCACAACACCTTTATTTGCCACTCAATCATGCTCTTTGTATGTGTTTGCTCTGTGTACATGCTTCAGACTCTACTACTTATGGAAAGACTCTTCTGGAGACTTTCACTTCCTCTCACACCTTTTTCTGTTTGAGCCTTATCACCTTCCCTTTATGTCTATATGAAATTGGCTGCTCAAAAAGATAATTGTCTAAGTGAGAAACCAGATTCTCTATTTTACCAAGACACCTCTTCCCCCAAAAATATACCACAACCCTAATGTAAGGAAATGACAGCTTTCCTGAATCCAAGCCTTGGTCCCCATCTCTGTGACTTTTCTTCACAACCTCTCTGCCTGTCTAGTCCAGCAAGGTCCAGGAAACATGTCCCCATGAGGGTGTGGATATAGCAGCATGCTCAGGGCTTTGGGGCTAAGCCCAGAGTTTCACCGCATAGAAAAGTTCCTGCTCTAGACAGATAACCCTGCTAGCAGTGATGTCAAAAGACAGTGATGTCAAGCTTGGAAAGTCAGAAATGGCCCAGAATGCAAGGCAAGGCCTTATCCTCCCTGATCCCCTAATCAAGCCATGTTGGAGAGTTTCGTAAAATCCTGTGACCTCTGTGGACTTGTTTGCTTATCTCTGTGACCATGGAGATGATGGGTACCTTGGGAGATGTTCACGCTGCCTGGATGAAGCAGGGAAACGCATTGCTTCCTCTCATCTCACCTGCCCACCCTGGGCCTGCTACGTAGGAGGCACTGGGTAAATGCTGTCATTTTTCTTTCCTGATAACCAAATACACCTACCTGACCGGTATGGTTGCATCTTCAAATCTGAGGCTGTAAAGGCAGGAGACGAAGAGTTCCCAGATGGTCTTGTCCAACCCTGTCATCATAAAGATGGGGCAATGAGGAGAAGAGAAAGGGAGAGAGGTCACAGCCAGGTGACCACTTGCTCCTTCCAGGTGACAAGATCAGCTCTGAGAAGGCAGTTTTCCTTCGAGGTCTTAGGGGAGCAAAGCACAGGCCCTCCATCCCCGTCTAACTTCTGTCTTTCTCTCTGAAACGAGAAGCTATTGTAGGTGTCATTCGTGGTTCCCATGTTACTCATGCACAAGCCAACATGTAGAGGGGGGAGGGGAGATCTGACCTCAAACTCCAGCCTCTTGACTACAGGTCAGGACACTCTCTCCAATCAGAGAGACTGTGACCTCATACCAAACAGAGCCATGTCATTAACACACACCTTAGGTTCAGAACTGAGTCACCCCGGAAGGTTGGTGAAAGCTTGGGGCAGGTATGATCATAATGCAATATACATTTAGGTTTGCTTCTGATGCTAATTTCTAAAATGCAAGTCAAGCATCCCCTCCTCCAGGAAACCTCTAAGCACATCCAACCAGCTGGGGGGGGGGCGGGGGGAGAACTGATGAGGTCACCAACTGGGCCCCACCCTTACCAGCCCAGATCTTTCCAGGGAGTCCGTAACTCTGCTTGATACTGACTGACTTCCGTGTCATCTCCTCTATGAAGACCGTACTAATTTTTGTTCCCTCAGAAAAGAAGGGCGCAGGAATGTGGATGCTTAGTCAGTGCTGGAATAAGCAAGTTAATCGGTTAAACAAAGAATTGATCTCTTCTCTGCAGGCATGACCTCTGATATGTCAGTCTTCTCTCTATAGGACTTTCTCCTCTTAGCAGCTAAACACGGGAAGAGGCGTCGCTGGTCCACTCACACTCAGTACCAACCGGTCTCCAAGGCAGCCTGTGCCAAAGCCACTGATAGCAATCAGCGCCCTCTCACTCTGCCCTGGAGGATCTCATGGAAGCCCAATGCCACCCACACTGTACGAAGAGGGTGCAAATGCTTTGCCCCCACTAATAATGGGCCCATTTCTCACTTGACTTCAGAGCCTGTGAAGCTGGTCCAGGCACGGAGACTTCAAAGGGAGCTTGGCGCTGGGACTGGCCCCAGAGGGCAGAGAGCAAGACAAAACACAGGCCCCAGTTTTTATACTGTGGATGGTATATAGGAAGTCATTGTTAGGAAGAGGCTGCCCTGCCAAGCCTACCAGATTGCAGGAGCCAAGGAGCTCACATCTCTGCAGAGTTTACTGCCACTCAGGACACAACTACTCTGCTGCCAAGGAGGACCACCAGGCTGAAATGAAAATTGCAACATCAGATTTTTGTTTCCAGCCTGGCAAACTCCCTCCACCCTAAATAAATGCAGATTCGAAAATCAAGTCTACCTGGTTAGACCTTACAAATAATTATGCAAATCAGTCATTAAAGACAAAAATAGATACTTTTTAAAAAAAATCTATCTTAATTGGGAGGGACTGAGAAGTCCTGAGCCCAGGAAAGGGTCTCTCCTCCTCTTAGGTCTTTGCGGTGTGAAGTCCCAAGAGGAGACACCTCCAAGCTGAGACACCAGCATTAGCCATTCTAAGCAGGGAACAGATGGGTGGTGTGGATGTTCCCGCTAGATCATGAACTGCTGGCAGGATGTCAATTTTCTATCTCCTCCTTCTCAGTTCCTCGTAGGGTACTTTAATGCTCACTGTCTAAAATTATCTTTCTTCATCATTTCCTTGCCGATCCATTATCTGTCCTTCCTGACACCAGACTTTATGATCCCTGAGATAACAGATAGATATTCTACTTCCTGTGCCACTGCATCTGCCAAAAGGCTAGAGAAGAGGTGGGAATGTAGGAGGCAGTTGCTAAATATTGGGTAAATGACTGCTGTATACTTGGCACATGTATGTATTATCAAGGAATGACTCAATGAATGAATGAATGGATGAAGTGGGTGATCAGAGCAAATGGGAGCTTTTTACAAGTGGGAGAGTGAAACCAAAGCCAGCTAATTTGGGAAATGGTTGAAGAACATGGAGTTTTCCAGGAAGTCAAGACGATAGAGAATTTGAGCTAATCAGAAGTCCTTATGGGACTCCCTTGGGAAGGAGGAATGTGCTATACTCCGTGGAGTTCCTGGTGCCAGGGGTTGCATTCATGGTGGAAGGATGAAGTCAGAGAAATGGGCAGAGTTAGGCATCTCATGGCTTCCATGGTGGGAAGCGCTGTCCCCTGAGCTACTAACATGGCTGTGGGCCTCAAGGGTCCTTAACTTGACTGTGGTGTTGGGTGTCAGTGAGCCATGACACTTAGAGGGAGATTTCATGTAGGCTTAGAAAATGAGTTCCCCACTGCATGGGCAGATGCAGCCTTGTAGGCACAACCAGCTGACATTGTCATGCAAATCAGAGAGTGGTCTCTTCTCCAGAGATTGGGCTGCACATCAGCCCCTACTTGTATCACCAGATGTGCTCTGTGCTGAGATTGCCAGTTATTGGTGTTCTACTGTCAGATATACCCGCAGTTCCAGTAATCCCCAAACTGCTAGGGAAATCGCCTGGGCCGTCCTCATAAATAGAATTTGTTCCTGTGTCTTAGCTTCACTAGCTCTGTGGCTTCTGCTGCTGCTTCTGCTGCTGCTCCATCTGTCTCTGAAGCTTCCCTGGGAATCCAGTCCTGGATCAGAGCTGAGAAAGACTGAGCTTGGTAGCTTCTGTGAGCTCTTTCAACTTGAAGGTCTGCGCCCTCACGGTCGGGACTTCGTCACTTCCTGAAAGGGGCTTCACTTAGAATTCACGTCACTTTTCTTTGGGGGGAAAATTCAATATAAGCTTTCCAAGATAAAGGTTTCCCCAAGCAATTCAATTTCAGAGACAGGAGAAGCAAACATTGATCTACCCCAGCTTGAAGTCTTAGCAAAGAGCAGCTTGAGGTGCATCAAATCAATTGTTGACTGAATGATGCCACATACCCCAATGTTTAGGGCCAGATAGACAAAAAAGAAAAAAAAAGAGATAAAATATTCCAAAGCATGGCTGTCTCTCTTCAGAGATGTTCAAGGGGCACACTCATGGCAAGCGTAGTCAGAGAATGTAAGATCCTCCAAACCAAAACAGTGTTCCAGGCCCCAGCTAGTGTTTGAAGCCAGCCTGAGTCAAGGCCAGTGTCCAGGAGTGTGACGGTGTCCTCAGAAAAAGGAGGGATGGTGGGAAGAAGAACAAGAAGGAAAGCAGAGTCCCTAATCCTGCCTGGCCTTGTCCAGGCACCCAGGGTTCTTGTGTTAGAATGTCTTAAGAACAGCAGGTTCCCTCAGCCAGGTCACATGCCCCAGGACCTAGGTCTGTTCTCCTTTTGCCCTTTGGCTCACCTTCCATTGCTCTGATCACACCAAACCTCTAGGTCACTGCCCTGGCCCTGTGCCTTCTCCTCTCTTCAGGTAGTCTTATTTATGAACGGTGGAAGAGGTTACCGTCCTCCATCCTTATGTCTACCGCTTGAGCAGTTTTCATGACAGTTCTCTCCATCTTTGAAAGGGGGAAAATGAACGATCCTACTTCAAAGCAGCATCGTTGAGAGTAGCACTTAAGCGGAATCCTTTTATAGTTCTGTGTGCAGACTGTAACCAAAAACGTTGCCCTCATCCCTTTCAGTCACAGAGTCTTCTTGCCAGAGCCTGTTCTCCACTAATTCCCATGCACCTTGGACTTGGCTGCGCCTGCCACGTGTCTCACACTGAGTGCTAAGTGCCATGGGGCTGGTGCCACCGCCAAAGCGTGTGTTCCTACGGGGAATGAGCTGCTAAACCTGGATGTCAATTATAAAGGCCAGGCCCAGCCCACCAAGCATGGTCTTAGTAAAAGTTCAGGGCGTGAATGAATCAGTAGCACACCGAGAGATGGGAGGTGTTTAAACATTTGTTTGAACTTCCTAACTACTCTCTGATGAGATGAGCAATTGCTATTGTTCTATTTTATAGTTTAGGAAACTGAACTCAAGCAATTAGGAGAGCTAGTTCACAGCGAACTGGAAAAATAAAGGGAGGGAGACTTTTGTGGATCTGACTCACCAGACAAATTTGGTTTTTTTGTGCCACAGCTAGGGTGCTCAGAGGCTCTTCCTGGCTGTGTGCTTAGGGGTCACACCTGGCAGTTCTCAGGGAACCATACACAATCTGGGGCTAAAACCAAGGTTAGTCACATAAAAAAGGCAAACATCTTACTTTTTGTACTATTAATCCAGTCCTAATTCAGCAGATGTTTGTGCATCTGTATGATTCAATGGTCTCACTCATGGAAGAGGAAAAGGCCAACAGAGAGCCTGCATGAGGCTCTTAAAATTTCCCAGTATGACTTACGTTTGGCTTCTGACATCAAGACCTGCTTGAGCTAGGTCTTCAGGATGAAGAAGCATTTTCTAAATAAAGAACGTGAATAATGAGATTTTGGGTAGAGGACACTGCACAGCAGAAGCCTTGGGCAAGCATGTTGGGGGAATGACTACAATTTCACAACTTCAAGGCAGTGTTTTCTCCAAAATATTTTTACCACAGAATTCCAGTGTCTAATACATAGCAAGCAACTAGCTGCTAAAATAATGGGCAGAACAGCCATGATCCAGAGACTCATTATAAATCGCTCAGAAGAGAGCATAAAATGACTCACCACCAGGCTGCTGTACCCTGTGCCAGGTGGTTTCATTTGGGGCAACCCAGAGATGGGTGGGTGAGTTCCCCTCCCCGCACCAAGGACCCAGCCCTGGCGGCCAAAAAACTCCAGAACTTCGAGGCAGGGAATACCTCACACCACTAATATTCCAAAAGTAGTGTACCACATTTGATGGGGTTTAAAGTAAAAGGCAACCAATCTTACAGGGAAATATATTTTTACAGATATATATATATATATATGGAGAGAGAGAGAGAGAGAGAGAGAGAGAGGCACATAGGCTCAACCTTTAACAACGTGTTAATAATGTCTTAGAGAAGGACTTATTGGCCCCTGGGTGAAATACAACAATCTCCACGCACTTTCCTCTAAGGAAACATTTTTGGGGATCATTTCCAGCAGTTTTTCATAACAAACAATACAAAATAAATTATTTCAGTCCTGCTTTGAGGCAGGGTTGGGGTTCAGGATGGAAACTCCCAAAATATGGTGGTGTAATGGTGGTGGGATTGGTGTTTAAATATTAAAAGTAACCAAGTACTGTGAACTGCTTTAAAAAATAAAATAAATAAAATGATGGGCAGATGGATCGATAGATGAATGGGTATAGGAGTGGACAATAGTGGGATGGATGAAGATGGGTTGATAGGAAGGCTGGAGACAAAGACACTTCTCTGCATATGTAAAAGCTGATTCCAAGACTGTTCTGAAGCTCATTTGCTTGAAGCCCATGCCACTTCACAAGTGCCTGTTAATACTATCATTCAAGAGTAGCAAAAGCTGATGTATTTTATCCTAGTGTGCTCCTGTGTTTGTGCTTAAACTATAAAGAGCACCATAAAAGAAATTTCATACTAAAAATGAGACAAGAAGGAAAATTAGGTGTCAGTTTGTCAAAGGCTTGGCGATAATGTACTTGGACATTATTTCTGTTGGCAGTGAGACCCCAGAGTGCTAGAAATAGCCTCTGTCTCTATTCTAAAAAGATCTAAGGCTGCAATGCAGAAGGTGGAGGGGGAGGGGGAAGATTGGAGCCAAGAGACAGGGAAGAAATTATTTCCATGGAGCAAAACATGGCTGGAAATGGGATCCTAGCATCTTTCCAATATCCAGGACTCCATTCTCATAATATCATTGTTTCTACAAAGATAAAATGGAGGATGGATGCTAGAATGTGATTTGTGGTCCTCTTTTTTTCCTCCAGTAATCCCAAAGAGGGGAAGTGGGACATCCAAAATAACCCAACCACTGAAGTATCCAAAATTGGCAAAACATAATTTTTGGAAGTTCAGAAATTCCCAAATGGACAATTTTATGGCTCATTTACTACTTTAAAGAAATTTACCTAATGACAAGTTCAAGTGGGATGATTGTAAGTGGATTTTTATGCAAACTTGTGTGGAATGACTTACATTTAGCCTCTGACACTCTCTCACTCTCTCCCCCCTCCCCCCACCCCCAAGACTGTTCGTAGCTGCTATTTTTGGCAAAACTGATCAACCTCTTCTTCAGGCTCCCTCTTTTCCCTCTGAGTCTCAAAAGATGAGCCCTAGGATTTGAAATTAGAGCAGCTTTGCAGAAGAGAGACAACAAGAGAAAAGAAGTCATCCCTAAAGGCTTCTCTGGGACACATTAAATGTCAGTCTGTCTTGAGTGTCCAAGGTTCCACGGCAACAGCTCAATGACGTGACATCAGGCTGGCTGCTAATGACAAACTGTTTGCAATAGTAGAGGTACAAGGCAAACAAAGACTGTTAAGCTAGAAACGTAGGATGGCTATGAAATTTATTGTCCGAACCAGAACATATCCGAGAGTGAAAGGAGATTCTCCTATTAATCATTGTACTGAGACAAGAGTAAACCTGTCCTTTCCCCAGCAACACAGGAAATAGGGTCACGGGCTTCTATGGTCCTGTCTTACGGCTCTTTTCGTATGTGAAATGCAACACAGCATGCTGTTGCAGTTAAATGAAATTTACCTGCTAGGGTCTCCATTTCCTTTCCTTTTTGTTCCTCTTAATGAAAACAGTCCTGTAGAATTAGGAGGCTATGAGGGCTGGAGAGACAGAATAGCAGATAAGGTATTTGCCTTGCACACTACTGACCTGGGTTTTATCACTGCATATGGGGGGGGGGACCATATTTATGATTCCCCAAACACCAGCAGGAGTGATACCTGAGAATGGCCAAGTATGACTCAACCTCCCCCCTTAAAAAAAAAGGAACAGCCTAATCAGACTACTGATTACTACCTCTCACCTTTCCTTTAATGTTTGCAGATCTCTTTTTGCCTGACATATACAGGAATTGCAGAATAGTTGAATGAATGACTGACGTTTTATAAACAATCATGATGATGTGCTGTGCAATGGACTAAGATCACTAACAGGGTAATCTAAGTAAGTATTCTCATCTCTCTGGTCCTGAGTTTCTCAGCTCTAAAGTGAAGATTAACCCTTCATTTTAACTCAAGGATCTTTCATGTCCTTTCAAGTTCTAGTACCTTATGTTCAAATGCATTTAGAGCTTCCAGGAGTGACTTTCATTTTAATAAAGCTATTTGGGAAAAAATTAAGAAAGAAATTGAAAATATGCCATGCAATTTAAACTAAAAAATCTCAGATGACTCCAGAACACTTATTTGGGGGGGAAGATCTTAGTGGTTTTCTTGTGCCAGAAATAGTGACTTAGCAACCAAGAGATGACAGTATTTTCACACTCTTTTTGCTCTTTCTCTTTCATTTTTCACCTATCAGGCATGTCCTTCTTACTCTATACCTGCGGGCCATGAATATGAGACAATGAGTTCCAAGGCTCCCAGAGGTGGAATTCTATCAATACAAAATGGACATGGATACACATGACTTTCAGCCAGGACAGAAATATGGGGTGTGCTGAGAAGGCATACTCGGCTGCAAATGGGGAGGTAGACGGGGGTGGGCATGGTGGGGGCTGATGGCAGTTTCATGAAGGAGGCACGACAGCAGCTGTGAACAATGAATAAAATGTGGATGTTCAGAAAAGTAGAGGCTTTTTTAGGTAGAGAAAAGTATACGCATAAAAGCACAGTGGTAGGAAGAGGGTTTGGCAAGAAGAAAAATTCAGATTTCTCTAGGATGTGTAATACTCAAAAGCAGAGTCTATGTTTCATGTATCTTTCTATGTACTGGTTCTATACTCAGAACTCAGTACATCATAACTTCTCACTGAAGATTGATTGGATAAGTGAGTGAATGAAAGAAAGTAGAAGAGGAAGTTGTGACAGTTATATTTCACTTGGTAGAGAGGTTATAATCTTATGTGTTGTTCCATGCATGCATAGAACAACACATAAGATTTTGACATATCCTGAACACCAGACTGAAAGGGAAAAAAAGACTCGATCTGTAGGCAATGGAATTTCCCACAGATTTCTAGCAGGAGACAGTTAGGATAATAACAGGATTCAAGAAGACAAATCCCCAGCATGCAGGATACACAAAAATGGGAGTCTTGGCAGCGGGAGACTATTTTTTGACTCTTGTGCAGACAAATTTCAGCTGTATTTCTCACAAGCATGCTGAGATAATAAAATTAAAATGATATACCAAAGAGAGGATTTAAAGACCTCATTAGTGGTTGCTAAATGTTTTACCTGAGACACCAAAGCTGTCTCAAAATGTTACACTCTGCACCAGAAAATTTGCTGTGGTATACCCAGCCTTTTGGAACTGAAGAGGCAGGAGGAAGTGCAAGGAGGCTCCTTGGTGAGACAAAAACAGAGATTTGCCAGTGCACATGACTCACCTCGTGTCCTTGGGACTCAGGGTCCTCCTCTTAGCATCTCCTCCCAGAACACAGGTTGAGTGGCCCAGCGGGTATGCAGGCTTGGAAAAGCAGTTGACCTGGACACAAGCCTTTATTGCCACATACTGCCTGACAGTAGACCAGCTGCTCACCATCCACTCATGTTTGATACCAGCTCATGGGCTATTCTTGCCATTTCTTCCCAACCTCCATGCCCAGGGATATCCATTTTGTAGTTTGAAACTGGACACAGTAGGCATTTGACTCCCATGGACATTGGCAGCTGGCCTCGAGAGAAGTTGCTTTTCATTTCTGTTCTTCTAGATATCGGTTACTAACATTTGCAGCCCACCACTGTCTATGCTTGGGGTTTTCCTGTCTTTAAAGTAGAGACATACTAATAGCAAGAACACAGACCTGGTAGGATTACTGTGATGATTAAAGGAGTTGAGGTAAATAAAAAAAAAAATTTACAATAATAGCTGCCATCTTAATTTTTTTTTTTATGTGTCTGTGTTCTCCGGAGTAAGTGGGGTGGGATTCTCGGGCACAGTTGTTCATCTCTATCCCACCCACATGCCCCAGCCCAACGCCTGACACCCAGTAGGTGTTCAGGGAGTGTGGGCAAAATTGAATCCCCAACGTCCCCTGCAGCATGGCATTTGCATTAGAGAGCCTCGCTCCTTTAATTAACAAACCAGGCGTAACTTTCACTCCAGGGCCTCCTTCTCTCCTGCCTCTCCTTCTTTCTTTTAACTCCGGTTCTTTAACAAATCCCTCTTTTGAGGAACGGGAAGCTGATCTGTTCTGGGGACTGGCCAGTGGCGCGGTGTGTGTTGGCACCACCAGCGGCTGTCATTCTCAGGAGACAATGGGATCAGAGCGCCAAGGGGGAGAGTTCTCCATGCAGAATTTCCCTGCTTAATCTGCTCTTGTGGCTGGCACAAAGTCAGCAAAGGAAAGGAACCAAATTACCCGGGTGGCTTTGGCTGGCTGCAACCCTGTCAGCAGGCCAGAAGTTAATTCCCTCAGCTTCCCCCGTGCCACCAACTCAGAGGGCAGGTCTGGCGAGGCTGGCTTTCTGTGTAAGTCTTTCAGGTGGCGTGAAGGGGGAAGAACAGGCGAGCAGAGGGGGGTCCGATCTACACTGTCGCTCCACAGACAGACGGACAGACAGATGTCCTGCTCCAGGGCTGCCTGCCCAAGCCTCAGGACAGGTGTCATCTGACACATAGGGCAAGGAAGATGAATGGCACCCTGTGCTCGCGGTGTCCAGTGGGTGTGGGGGGATGACATGACTGCAAGGCATAGTCCCCAAGCTCAGCCTTCACAGACACCCTCAGCGCCAGGAGGAGTTGGCAGGGCCCAGGGCCCCCCACATCCCTGGTAGAGGAAGGGGACCGATGGAGCATGGTCTGCTGTCACCAGCCTTCTCCTCACCCACTGCAGTTGGGGCAGAGATGGGGCGGGAGAGAACTTTTAGTGAGAGGGGGGGTTTATATACAGATGGTCTAGACTGTGGGAGCTCTCTCTGCACAGAAGTTCAGCCGCACAGAGGCCTCAGAGGTGCCCACTGTTTGCCTCACTGACAACACGTGGGAGCAGCTGGCCAGTCAATGGAACCTAGAGTGGCCTGAACTCGGGCTAAGCTTCCTTCAAAGTTTTAAATATCATGGAGATTGCTTGAACCCTAGTACCACAGGATCCTCTACTGGCATATGCCCCAAAGACCCCCTGCACTACTGAATATAGCCCCCAAAGGCTCCTGGCACTACTGTGGTGGCCCTGAAGTCTCTGGCACAGCAGGGCCTGAGCAGCTCTGCATTCTTGGGCCCAAGCAATGATCCGTCCAGCCTGGTTGGCCAAGTATCACTGGGAATGACCCCACTGAGCACTGGTAGGATGCCCCCACCATAGCATCGATTTTCTCATACCCTGACAGAAAGCAAGATTCACAGATATTAACTGAAATAATGCATGCAAAAACCCTCCATTTCCTCTACTAATGGCCACATGTCTACATTGCCCATGTAGATCTTCACCTGCCAAATTGACAGGCAACCCCCCCAGAGGGAATCCCAACTATCATTGGAAAAACTAGCATGTGCAGCCTGGTCATGGCATTCCTGCTATGGCACTCTCCTAGAAGCTTCAGTCTGGTTCCCTCCCTGCAGGCACTGCTGGAGGCTATTGGTGATGGTGTAAGTGGAGTAAAAGTAACCACATTCAGGTTTTGTCTCCAAAGTTTGACTCTTATTAGCCTCTTAAAGTTTCTCAAGTCCACCTGGTGGCTTCTAGCACTTTCCACTATTTATTTCCCCTCAACTTACTCCCAGGGAGTCCTTCCTACTCCATAGGGATGCATATGCATGCATGCATGCACACAGACACACTCACACACACATGCATGCACACACAAGCACACACACATGCATATGCACACACGCACACACACATGCATGCACGCATACCCATGAAGAGTCACTGTCTGCATAGATCCTTCACTGGGGTCAGGGAGTGCCTTGTTGAGCATTATCTTGGCTTGGTCTCCTCTCCGAGTTCCAGGTCTGCTGTTGGTGGTTCAAGGCTTCTGAATACCAAGAGACCCTCTGCATAGTGCCCATGCATTCCAAGTATAACTGGAATATGAAGCAGAATATGGTAGAGAGTTCTGGTGGGCATACTGCCCCTAGGTAAGTGAAAGTGGAGGTGGCCAAGGCTCCCATAGGTATCAGTGGGGTGCACCCTCTCCACATAAAAGCCTCTAAGTCAGGTCCCTCAGGAGTAACCAAGAGGAGAGAAACACGCTGGCCATGAGGGACACATGGACTCACTGGGTCCTGATTGGATTGGCCACAAGGTCTGGAGAGGGAGTATACACTCATGGTCATGTATTCCTGCCTAGACCAGGGCAGTCTCTTCTGTGTGAGACTGAAGCATCTCACTCTGAGGAAGAGACATGGTTAACTGGCTACAGAGCCAAGCCATCTATGACCAGGACTCCCACGCTACTCAAGGATTCCCTAGGAATTTTGACCATACTAGTTCAGAATCCCTATGAACTCTTCCAGGGTCAAAGCCCCTCAGGATCCATCTAATAAAAGAAACACACACACACACACACACACACACACACACACACACACACACAACAGGGCCAAAGTTGGCTCTGATGCCTGAGTGTGAGAACCTAGGATCATAAGCTTTGTTCTTGGAGCCTCAGTCTTCTCATCTTTCAAATGGGAAGATCACATTTACCCTTGTTAGCTCACAACCACATCAAAAGTCTGGTGCATTTCTCTTATAAGCATTTAAAAAAAATTTTTAAAGTTGTTCACAATAATATCCAACACCAATTCAATCACCATTATACCTTTCCTCCACCATATTTTGAACATTTTCACCCCAACCCCCCAAAGCCTGGCCCCAAAGCAGGACCTAAATAGTTTATTTTGTATTGCTTGTTATGAATAATCTGCTGGAAATTATATAAAAATTTTTCCTTAGAGGAAAGTGTGTGAAGATGTTTGTATTTCACCCTGGAGCCATTAAGCTCTTGTAAAAGAGATTACTAATATGTTGCTAAAGGTTGAGACTTGTGTGCTAATATATATGTATTTTTTTCCAAAATTGGATGCTTTCTACTTTACACCCCATCAAATATGGCGTGCTACTCTTGGTACACCAGTGGTGCACAGTATGAGATGAATTCTAAAATTTTAAATACAGTGATACAGCTGAGGTTAATTTAATTTTTTTTAATTGGATGGTGACCTTGGGGTCCAGAGGCAACTCTGCAATGTGTTGCTCTCTTCTGAGAGATTTTTTTGTGAGTCTCTGGATCATGGCCATTAATGAGCTTATATGGCACGTGACTGCCACAGGCACCAGAAGCACGGGGAGATGGGGGAGGTTGCCATTCCCGACTGTGCAAGCCTGGAGATTTCAGTCACAAGTCCCCCCTGGGTTTTTCATCCAATTCATTCATGAATGGGGCTCATTTGAGCCTGTGGAGATGGGCGTGAGCCTGGCAGCGATTGAGTGCTGGAGGTTTTTGGCTCTGTGGGGGCCGGTGGAGAGAGTCACCCACCCGCCCCTGGGTTGCCTCTCATGAGACACCCTGGAGCGGTGTCTGGAGGCATCTTTGTGGTATGTTGCTCTCAGTCGAAGCATTTTAAAGTAACACATGCACAGTGGTGAGATTTCAGACATAACTCAGAAATCTCTTTTCAGTCTTCATAACTCCCCTTAATATTTTGATGTAATTGAGTCCTTGAGATACACACGAAAGGCCTCTCTCAGGATCACTGGGCCAGCCAACCACATTGCTGGTCCTGGAGCCCACAGTATTTCTAACTTTTCTTCCCCACTCACAGTATACGCCCATCTGTGCCAGGCACCCTGCATTATATAACTCTGGTGACTGCATCTACCTCCTGCCCTAGACTAAAAAGCTTAAGTACAATGTCTCATTCATCTTCAAAGGAAGAAGCAGTAGGAGTAATGAGAGCATGGCACACACGGGGGCCACCAGCATTCGTTAAATGCCACAGAATTCATAATGTGCCACTGAATGGCTTATTCAAAAGGATTAATTGTCATGCCCAGAGATAGGAAACCCTTTCCCAATTGCCCTACTTCTCTGGAATTGCCTCTCCCGAAGACATTCCTGTTCTTCAGGAAAAGACTTCTCAACCAGTACTTCTCAACTAGGGTATTCTAGCTCTGCGCCCCAAAACTGAACTGGGGCCCCTGTTGTGAATGAAACTTAATTCAGCCCCATCAATGCCCCTGAAGGGATCCATTGTCCTCACTGAAACTCAAAAGGGAATTTTTCCAACAAGTTCACCTTCAAGATCCTCCCTGAAGCAGGTCAAGCTCTTTCACCCTCTCTGGACCCCAGGGCCCTGAGGATGTAAAAGCCTCTGCAGGCCATTGCAGCCTCTCAGCAGGCATGGCACTGGCAGTCAGGAATGCCAACCGCTGTCCAGAAATGTCCTCTCCCACATCGCCCGACAGTGGCACCGCAGAGACATCACATCTGGACTCTGCTTCCTGCATTTCACTCTCCTCCTGCGTCCCTGTCAATGGTGGATGAGCAGGCTTGTGGGCTTACTCTGCGTTCAGACTCCAGGTCCCCCTTCCCCAGGGGCTGCTGACTGGTCCGGGTGACCCCTCCCCCCCAACACAAGCCTTCTTTCAGCAGTGCAGAGACTCTAAGCTCCTCTCCCCTTCAGCCAAGAGCCATTGTATCAGCTGTGATTTATGTAAAGGCTTTTGTTGGACTCCTGGTTTTGACAGTCTCTATGTTGTCGAATGGTAATAATTACGGGGCCTTTCATCCTTTATTTACGGGATTCTGGGGGGAGAGAGGCCTAGCATTGGTGGGGGAGGGGAGAGGCCGCTAGGGAGGGCAGACTCTTTTCTGAGCTTCAGTACTGAATCAGAGAAGTAGGGGTCCTTTGGAAGTTATAAATAGCAGCCCTGGAGAATAAAGAAGTCACCCCTCCAGACTGAGGCAGCTCACAGAGGACAAAGGACGCTGGAACCGGGAATAGCACGTCTGCAGGACCGATGGGCCTGAAAAGGAATTTCCAGGGCCAAGCCCCTGGTTTACACAGGCTGATCTTTGTCTGAATATGAATTTCTGGCCCAGGTGAGGGGCCGTCACGTTCCCATCAGCTAGCCAGATTCAAGTCTCCTGGGCTGCGAAATGTTCTCATTTGTAAGAATTCTGATGGCTAGGCCATTGCCCCGAAGTGGGGCAGAGGCTGACCTCACTGAACCTGCAGCCAGAGATGTTTCCTATTCATTCAAATACCTTGTGCCCCTTCGCCTTTCCAGGTCACCCTTGCAGCTGCATTTCACAACAGCAGTGAGTGTCGTGCTCCTCTAGACAGGACACTTTAGAGCACCCCAAAGGGACTGCTGTATCCACAGAAACTGGGTGGCTGGCCATGAGTCAGTGAGTGTGGCTATAGTGCCCAACACCAAACAACGTGCTTGGAAATGAACCACCTGGTGATGAGCCATGAAAGGTCAGCGTTGGTTTATCCCTGCTACAGTGGAGGCTCTGTCTGATGAACCCCAAGTATTGTTCTGAGGCTGACAAAAGTCACTGACCTCAGAGAGCTCAAATGTGATGGAGGAGAATCCCCTGGCTGGTTGGAAAGGCTGCTATAATAGAAGGTCAAGGCTGGAACGCTGCTGGGATGGATTAATATCCTCTCTGCAACTGTCAAGTGACAACTTCAGGGACAAGACAGATAGAACAGCAGGTAAGTTGGTTGCCTTACACTGAGCCATCTCAGGTTTGGATTGCTGGCACCACATACAATCCCTTGATTACTGGCAAGAGTGATTGCTGAGCACAGAGCCAGGAGTAAACCCTGAGCACACAGATGGATATGGTGCCCAAAGCAAAAAAAAAGCAGATTAAATATAATCTCTAATACTATTTTAAACTGTGATACCTCAATGAAAAATGTAAAAGTTCAAGGTTGTAGGAGTACAAATAGCACCTTATTTGACTTGGGGTGCAAGGGGGACTTCCTAGGAAAAGGAGAATGGGAAATGACCTAAAGATGAAGCAGGAGTGGACAGTGAGGCAGGTCAAAAAGGGAAGTCAGGCTGACACAGCACAGGAAAGGGAGGAAGGCTAGACATGCCCAACTCTCAGAAGAACTGCTTAAGAGCTCATTGGTACCTCACTTGAATTGAACTTGGCTAGAGCCCAGCATCAAGTGCCTGTATCTAGGGAAGAGTAGAAACCACCACCTCCCCCCAACACCCCATCACATATGAACAGAATGGGCTTCAATGGGAAGCTAGAGAGTGTCTGGGACTGAAACCCTGGGAGATCTCAAAGATAGTGTGGATTATCTTCAATAATGCAGAAGCAGGTAACAGAAAGACTGTGGATCCTACAGAGGACATGGATAAGGGAGAGGAAGTAGAGCAGAACAGGATTTGAATGATGAGGAGGAATTAGATTGTGCAAAAGTTATGGATCGTGAGGAAGAAGTGGATTATGGGATGATGTGGATCCTAAGGAGAATGTGAATCATGGAGAGGAACTAGAGGAAGTGATAATGAGAAAGAAGTAGATTGTGGAAAGGGATTAGATCACAGGGGAAAAGGAATCATGGGGAGGAAATGCATCATGGGAGAAATGTGAGTCAAACAAGGGCAAGCGATCTTGGGCACAGTGTGGATCACAAGTGCCTCAGACATGGCAGATAGTGAATGGAGTCAGCATGGGTCCCAGAAGCTCGATTCTTGCTAACGTGAGTCCAAGAACCTCATCCAGGTTAAAGTAAACCATAAAGGGTTAAAGGGACAAAGGGTTAAAGTAAACCATAAAGGATACCAAAACATCAGACAGTAAACTTTTTCTCCAGCTGGGATCCTCTTCTTTCTTACAAAAATCCTGACATCTCCTATAAACAGAAAGCTGGAAGAAAATCAGCCTGGACTGAGTTCTCAGCCATGTCCAACGGAAGCAGTTTGGTTTTCAATAGGTCTCACTAGCTCTGTCAAAACTGTATCTGTAATGGGAGCCAATAAGATGGAATATGAGGTCTCTTAGAAGCCCCACCCTGCCCATTTCCCCCATACTTTCAGACACTAATATAGATGTATTTCTTCATCATTGTAGCTACTGTCATTACTGCTATTATTGGCATCCAACTCATAGAATTAAGAAGAGATTCTCATGACACAAGGCATTATCTGGAAAATGTTATTGAAAGATTTACCCGGTCACTGATACCAGCAAACCAGACCTTGGTTCCTCTTGTGTGGAGTTAATGTGCTGAGAACCACAGAAAAGTCAGCCAAGGAGGAAGATATCTTCAGGACATGGCCTCATGGCATTGGCAGGACAGTTCCAGAAGCCTTGAACCTCCAGGCAGAGAAGAGAGAGCAGACAAGCTGGATCAACTCAGATGCTCTCATTACTCGTCAGACCAAAGCTGTGAGAAGGGCATTGTTAGCTCCACCATACCCTTGGGATACTTAGGCCCAGAGAGAGCTATGGGAATTTTAACCCCAACTCAGTGTGACCCAGAACCCTTCTAATTCTCCCTTCTGGCCTCTGGAGAAAAGGAAAAAATGTGGATTCCAGACTTTGAACATGGTTCTAGAGGGTCCCATCTTAATATGTCCATAACAGAACATGGAGAATGTAAGGTACAGATCCTGCCATAGCTCACCATGCACGGAATGTTGACAATGAGAAGAGGAGGCAAAGAGAAAGAGAAAGGACCAGGAGAAGAGAGGCATGGAGGCAGGAAAAGGAAAGGAATAGAAAGAGCAACTTAGAAGTTCCTGATGTCTAGAACTAGCTCGACTTCCATTCCCACATGTGTCTGCCCAGGTCCCCTAGAAAAGAAATGTGTGGGCCCCCTTCTTTCTGCATGGACAAGAAACCTGAATCTCAGCTGGTCAAGCAACTTTTCCCCAGATTTAGCATCTAGCTGTCTACCTCCAGAGCTTATCCTTTTGTCCCTTCCTCATGCTTAACTTATTGTGGAAAAGGCCAAACACACGGGAACACTCCAGAGAGCAAGCTGCTTGGGTGAGGGAGAGATAGAAGAGAGATAATACAGGGATTGTAGCATTTACTCTGCACGTGACCAACAGTAGTTCAATCCAAGTACTACATAAGGTTCCCCAACACCACAAAGAATATCCAAGCGCAGAGCCGGGAGTAAGCCCGGACCACCACTGTGTGCGAATACCATGAACAAATGAAGACTGGGGACACTTTGCAGAGAGCATAGGGTCTCCCCAAGACTCGCTGCTAGCAGTTGTATTGAAGGGCTAGAGGGGAAAGGTGTGAAATGATAAGGCCTGTGAGAACTCTCTGACTTTGGAGAAAGCCCCACAGCTCCATGAAGTACTTGCTGAGCCTCCTAAACACACAGCTGAGCCGACAAATCTTCAGTCCCTGCAACTCAGTGAAGAATGTGTGCACGTAAGTATCTAGGCTTTTAAAAGTGCAACACTCACACCCCATTCTTTAATAACCTTTTTACACTTGAGGCTGAGGCCAGGCAACCGAACAATGCTGATGGAACTGGTCTTCTCAGCATCCGTCACGAGACCTGTCTCTGCTGTTCCCACCACACCCTGTTGTCTGTCTCTCTCACAGCACCTCTCACCCATTCTTGATGGGTTTGTTTCTAATGTACCTGTTGGCTCTAGATGGTGGAGACCCCTCAGTGAGGAGGACGCCATTGTCTTCTCTGAGCTCCATTTCTGAACTCGTTGCTGAAGCACGTGATGGAGCAAATAAGAGGAAGAAGCAAAGGCAGAAGTCTGAGACGCCCTTTTCGACTGCTCTTCCAACCCTTCTGCAAGGATCTGTACAGAACACAAAAGCATCGTTCATCCTCATTTTACATACAGCAAGAGAGCCAGGGCTTCAAGAGCAAAGAGCTTGTTTTATTGTTATATATAGTTTTGCTTTGTTTTATTTAGGGGCCACACCTGGTGAAACACAAGGGTTACTCCTGGCTCTGCACTCAGAAATTACTCTTGGCGATGTTCAGGGGACCATATGGGATATGTGGAGGATTGAACCTGGGTTGGCCACACGCAAGGCAAATGCCCTACCCACTGGACTATCTTTCCGGTCCCTCGAAGGGCTTGCTTTAAAGGTCAGTGATTTCCCCCAGGGGTTGGGGGATGTTTTCTGAGTCGGCCATTCTGTAGTTGTATGATACTGAAACATTTGCCTATACTCTCTGCCATCTACTTCAAAAAAATAATAATAATATGGCATCCCTTCTGCACCAAAGCAATTGGAAAGCCTAAATGAAGTCATTTAGAAAATCTTGCTGATTTCTCCTGTGTCCTATGTCTGGGAAAACCCCAGCTCTTGGAATCCTGACATCTTTGATCTTACTCTCACTGCAAACGTGGAGAGAGAAACTCAGGATAAAGGCCCCAGGGCTCTTTGCAAGGAGAGAGATGAAACATATTTTGTTCACCTGCCATGCGTGTCTCTCCTCAAAATTCAAACAATATTCCCTTTCTTTTGTTCAAAGAATACTGGCTGAATGGTGTACATGGATTTTCTAATATGTTTAAGATTTCCCATAGAAATTTACGAGGACGTGGGCTGGAGCAATAATACACTGGGTAGGGCTCTTGCCTTGCATCCAACTGACCCTGGCTCAATCTTGGGCACCATAACTGGTCCCCTGAGCCCACCAAAAGTTGTCCTTGAGTGCAGAACCAGGAGGAGGAAGGAGGAGTAAGCGCTGCAGGGTGTGGTCCAAAAAGCAAAAAATAAATAAAACCAAAAAGAAATCAACAAGAATCTGCACTATTGGCATTAGGTAAAAAGCCGGGCAGCACATTCCCTCTGTTTGTTGGCACACAGGTCAGAGGAGTTTATTACAACCCAAGTTAAATGGCACACTTTCCCAGGAAGATGCAGGAGAGTCGCAGAGAAAACAGATGCCTTCGATGAATTCTCCAAACAACACATGATCCATCCTGAAGAAGCGCGGGGATCATTGGAATGCATCCCCGCTTCTCGGCCACAGTGATTTTTCCTGTCCCGTGTGTGAGCACAGTTGTCCCTACCAGACAGCCTCTGACTGTGAGATCAGAATTCATTAAACTGTGCTTAGTTCACGCTTTTCGTGCCATTAGAGCCGCAGAGCTGTTTGAAATTGGATTCCCGCTGATGAATGGGTCTGTACAATTATCAGTGACAATAGGGTATGGGCCCCCTCCCTACCAGGCTGAGTGTGGGGGCTCCTCCCGGCAGAGAGGTGAGTCAGGCATCAGTGAAGGAGCTCTGCTTAGAGAGAACTAGTGTTTTTCCCAAAGCTGTCAGGGCTATTTGCAAAAGACAAGCCACTTGCTTTTCAAGAGCAGATGAGGTGATTGTTGTTTTCTGTTGCTGATAATGCTAGTTGAATGTTCTGAGTGCTTCGAGGGGCACCAACCTGGACTGGGATCCTGACTCTTTCTAAGTATGTCGCTCTAAGTCACCACACAATCTCTGAGCCTCAGTTTCCTTTTTCTCTGAAATAAAGACAATGACATCGACTGTGCAATGTATCATGGGGACCCATGAGTAGAACTAGAGGGGGAACAATAACACCTGCCCAAGGCTCGGCAATGCTCAGTAATGGTCCCCAGGGCTCACTGTGACATCTCCAATTTGAGTTGCCAAGGTCGAAGTGTGGCTGTTCCATGACATCAGACTGCAGAAGCAGTTTTGAGAACTCCCTTCCTGCTTAATGAATGATGACAGATTCTAACAGCTGGGACCAAACAAAGAAACATGTGTCAGGCTCCGGAAGCCAGTTTCAAAAAGAGCCCAGGGAACAGGGAGGAATCTGGGTAAAGGCTAGGGCAGAGTGGACCAGAGCGTGGCCAGTGTCACTGGCTTCCGTTTCCCAGAATACCTTAGGGCTCATCACTGCTTCTGGATTCCTCCTCCCTCTCCTGGAGCAGCTAGGAGCCAAAAGAGAAGAATATACAAAGCTTTCTTTTCCAAGCCGGAAGGAGCTCCAGCTTCATGAATAGCTTTCTTCATATGGATGTCCATGGCTTGAAGGGAGAATGACCATTCTTCAGAAATTCCCTGCAGAGATAGACTCTTGGTGCAGCAACATTTAGCAACCAACTGCTGCAAAAATATTCCAAGTATCAATAGGAAAGGGAAAGATAGATTTCTTAGCAACAGTTGCCCGGGCTCATCAAAACATGATGAAATCTGTCCAAAATACCCATGGCTCTTCAGGATAGAAAATCAGGAATTCAAGAAATAATATTCAAAAGACCCCAAAGGCCAACATGGATTTTTCTCTTTTACTGGCAGTAGACTTTTGTAAAATTTAGTTTCTCTGGGCGACAGCTCCATATTCCTAAAATGAGTCCTAGTGACATGCAAATAAATAAGTAAAGTATCAGATTCAGTGTTTGATATAGCATTGTTTTTGTATGTTTCTGGTATTGGAATTCATCTTCATCACACCACCAATTTTTAAATATCATCTGTATCCTGGTGATGCAATCACTCTAAATTAGATTTTGTTGGTGCTACAGAAAAGTGAACATGGATTACTTTAAAAAGATGTTAAGATGTGGAATAGGACGGGGAGTACAGGAGCAAAGGTAATTGCCTTGCACACACTTGATCCGGTCGGTTCAATCCCCAACATTGCATATGGTCCCCTGAAAACCACCAGAAATGACCCTTGAGCACAGATCTGAGAGGACAAAAGTCCTGAGCACCTTTGTTTGTGCACATACAATACACACACAAAATGCTAAAATGAAAAATATGATCTATAAAATAAGCTGCACATCATCAAAGTAAAAAAGATTTGTTCTGTAAGAGATACTACTTAAGAATGAAAAACAAATTATAGACTGGGGAAATATTTTCAAATCACATAGTGTGCCAAGAATTTATATCTAAAATATATAAAGAACTCTCAAAATTTAGCAGTATGAAAATAAATAACCCAATTTGCAAATGGGCAAAGTGGCCTGTGCAAACAATCCAATAAAATGAGAGACATCTTATATATGGGTGAAGAAGAAGCTCATTAAAAGATAATAAACACCATTATTCATTAGAGAAAAGCAGATTGCAACCATACTAGGTAAGACCACTCACTTATGAGACTACTCACCTATGAGAATGGCTAAAATATAACATCCTGATAATACCAAATGATGATGATGCTGGGAAGCAAATGTCTTTCCAAATATTGCCACTTAAAAGCATCAGACTACACAGGTACTCGAGAAAACAGTTTGATATTTCCTTATAAATAAATATAGATACTATAAGAGCCAGAAATCCTACTCTAAGATACTTGTCCTAGAAAAATAACTTACATTCAGGCAAAAATCTTGACATGTGTATTTTGGTAGCTCTAATCATAATCACCCAAACTAGAAACAACTAAAATGGCTGTCAATGTTTTAATTAAAAACTCAAATATTGTCCACTCATGCAATGGATTGCTACTTAATTAAAAGTAAATATTTATTCATATAGCAGCATGGATGGATATTAAGTGGTAGATTTTATTGAATGAAAGAAGCTATTCTCAAATGTGATATACATTTTGGTAACTTTTTTTAAATAAAAAATTTATTTTATTAAATCACCATGTGGAGGATTACAATGCTTTCAGGCTTAAGTCTCAGTTATACAATGCTGAAACAACCATCCCTTCACCAGTGCCCATATACTACCACCAAAAAAAAGATAGTACACCTCCCATCCTGCCCCACCTTGAACTAATAAGTTTCACTTTACTTTCTGTTTACTTTGGTTACATTCAATATTTCAACACAAACCTCACTATTATTGTTAGGAGTACCCCACTAGAGTCAGACCTAGTGTGAAGAAAAATGAGGTTTTGGATTTCTGTACTTTAACAACTAAGTCCAGCGAGATTTCTTTCAGATATTGGATCATTGCAAGCTTGAAAGCCCCATCTGTTGGTCGTCTTAATATGGCGGACACCATGCCCTTCATCCCTGGAGAGAAAGAGGTGAGAGAGAGAAATACCTTTCCCCTCCTGGGCGGGCACGGGGCCTCGGCTTAGTTCTCAGGTTGGAGACATTCTGCGAGGAGTTGCCCATGCCGAAAGAGGTTTTGCTGGGTCTGGATTCACGCTCATGCAGCTGCGGAGAGGCCGCACACGCGTGTGGCCCCCAGGATCACATCTCGGTGGAGGGCCATTTTGGTAACATTTTGTATTCCATTTTTATAACTTTTCAAAAGACTAGCATGATAATGAGCAGATCAACAGAGACCTAGTAAGTTAAGAGTATGTTGAGCATGTGACTACAACAGGACTCCATAGTTCTTTAAGGTGAAGGAACTATACTGGATCCTTATTTGCTAATGGTCATACAAATTTATACGTGTGTAAGTTTCCATAATACCAATTTTACTATATATTAGTCTAAAATTTAAAAGAAGATTAAAATGTACTTTTATCCCATATTTAAAAAAATCTATAGCTAAGCATCCAGTGCTGGTATAGAGGCAGCACAATTATCAAAGAGGCAGTTCTTCCCTCCCTCTCTGTAGGATATAGTCCTCATTCTCTTGATCCAAGATGATTGCTAAAGCTCCAGTCATCAAAACAAGTTCAAAGCATCAGCTGGAGAAAGGGAAAAGATAGTAGTGAGACTTTTTTTTTCTTTTTTTTTAAGGGCTACTTGTATGTGTTAATTGTCAAAACATCACCATGCTTGCTTATATGGGAAGGTGGGGTAAGATACTATTATTTATTGTCTGAGTAGAGTTCTTATTAAGAAAACATAAAAAATAAATTGGACATCAAATCACCTTGGATCCTAGTTCTTTCCTCTAGCTTAGATCCCTCTCTTAACCTTGGGATTAATATATTCAACATTCTACTAGACATTTTCTCTTGGATAGCCAATAATAGGTATCTCAAATTAAATCTGTTCCTAAATTAAAATCCTTTACTGACTCCTCCTCTGTCATGAACCCTCTTCTTCCTCAAAATCTCTAGTTTTAAGAATCATGGACTCAACTTGTCAATTTCTGAGGAGTCATCTTGATTCTTTCCTCTTTTCCACCTCCCAATTCTTCATCTAGTCTTATTTCTGAACAAAAGTGCACTAAGCATGTCCATTTGTCAACCCCCTCATCTCTTGCCTCAGCAAAATAATAGCCTCCCAGTTCTCCCTCTTATTCGCTAGCTCCATCCATTCTCTAGGATGTGTCATGCTTTCCTAGTTCCTGTTCCCTTTATTGAATTCAAAACCCCCTCTCTCCCTCATCTCTCAGCTCTCTAGTTGAAGTCCAGGAGGCAGGCACCACAAGACTGTCTCTATTCTCTCTGTAGATGTTTCTTGGATGAATGTGACTAAAGTCATGTCTCCTGTATAAAGCTGAGTGTTTCCTGGTCTATAGACACTTAATGACTTCCCTGTCCTGATATCAACTTTCCAATAATCCCAGCACAGTCTGAGAGAATATCTGAGACCCACTCTAGCAGAAGAGCACCAAGATTCAGAATCTTCCCACACGTTCAAGGAAGATGCCCATGGGAACTTCCCTCCAAACTGGTAGGCATGACACAACCTTCTGGAGCTAAATAGTTGTCCATGAGAATTTGGTATGAACTCAAATGTCCCTGCTAATTTTTTTTTTACCTTCAGAGAAGGTGGGGTCCCAAGAAGTACTTCGGACTACTCTTGGGGATCCTTGGCCAATTGGGCTGGAGAGCCCAAGGATGTGGTGCAGCTTAGCACCTTCCATGGAGGGAAGCAGCAAGAACACCCCTGAGGTGCTCAGGGGCCACCAGGGCTATACTCAGGGATGCTCTGTCCCTGCTTCTAAGCAAGTTAATAAGCAAGGAAAGCACTGGGTCCCCTGTAGAGAGCTCAACCCAGGTAAAAATAAAATTGAGAAACACAGCAGGAGACCCAAGGCTTTCCCCAGGAACAGATAGCTCTTGGAGAACAAGGACATGAAATTAGAGAAGCAGCAAGTGTAGTCAAGAACTTATAGACCCCTAAGTGCCAGAAGCACTAAGCAGTATCAGGGATATGGCACGATCGTGGTAACATCACAGCTATTCAAAGCAGCAATAGAGGGGGCTTGAGCAATAGCACAGCAGGTAGAGGGTTTGCCTTGCACGAGGCCAACTCGGGTTCGATTCCCAGCATCCCATATGGTCCTCCAAGCACCGCCCGGAGTAATTCCCGAGTACATGAGCTAGGAGTAACCCCTGTGCAGCACTGAGTGTGACCCAAAAAGAAAAAAAGAAAGCAGTAATAGAACTAAGAACAATGGTGATGTTTTTCATCTCAACCTTCAGATTCGATTCATAACAAAGCTGGGAAAGACATTTAGAAACTACAAGAGCCAATGAAATACATCTAATTGGGAGGCTCACTGAGCTCTGTGATAACGCAGCTATTGAGACATTAAGTTGAGTGCCTTCTCTGACAAACTTAATCCCAAGAGGATGGTCCTGGATACGAAGATTGAGAAAATAGATTAAATGCATATATTTATTAAAAAAAGAAAATTGCATTTTTTTTAAGTTCTAAGTCAGCTTTACCAATTCATAACCTCTTAACAGGTTGACTTGACAAGGCATTCTTGTCTGGTAAAAGAAAGAGTGAAAGCGTTAAAGGAAAAGTGAAAGTGAATGTCTTTCTTTAAAAGCTAACCCCTCTCTGCTGTTCTCAGCTAGGTCACTTCACACCTTTGTGTGGCCTGCCCACCTGAAGGCATTTGAGTTTATGACCTTTGTAGGAAATTTCTTGGCACTTCTAACTAATTAGAGAATGGCCATTCAGAGTGCTGAGTTTCCATGCAATTATCCCGCTGCCTGTGCAGGCAAGATTGCAGGAAGAAAATCTAGAGCAGAGCCTGGGACTTCTACCAGAAGGGAAATCTTGTTCAAATTCCATACAAATGAGGACCCTAGATATTTGACCCGAAGATGTTCTATGTTTTTTTTTTATGAGCTACCTATTTTTATCACACCACAGTGAACCCACATCTGTGTATTTTCGGTGTGATACTGTACCAAGAAATGGGTGACTCTACCTTTTTGTCTTTCCCTGAAACGTACATATACTTATTTCAGTTTTCAGTGATGGCTGTGTGATAGTGAACACCTTTGGTAGAGAAGGGGCCAGAAAGACAGGGCAGGAAGTTTCCCAACTCCTATGTTTGCTTGAGAGGTCACTGTGATTTGGCTCCATCTATTGACCCATCAAGTGCCCCCTTCTAAACTCCTGCATGCTTCCTCCATTCTGTGATGTACCAGCCATTAGACTAGACCAACTCTTTGCCTTCTTTTGCACCTCTTGGCTATTGTTTTCTCTTTAACCTGGGGTGCTCTAAGTCACCTGTCTCTGTGTTAACTTCACTCAGCAACCACTGCCTGCAATTATAGAAATTTCCATTTAATCTTTCAGTATAATTTCATTGGTCCTATTAGGAATTGTCATTTCCTAGAGTGTTGCCCTAAAAAATCACCACAATATGGTGCTTTCAAACAATAGAAACATGTTCTCTCCATACTTCAGGAGGCCGGAAGTCACTGAGGTTGGTACCTTTTGGAAACTCCATAAGAGTACCCACCTCTAATTCTCTCCAAATTTCTGGTGACAGCCAGAAACCCTTGTCATTCCCGAGTTGGATAGCCCTAACCTTTACCTTTGTCTTCAAATGGCCTCATATGAGGATACCAGTCATTGTATTTAAGACCCACAGGAATCTAATTTGATCTCAGCTTTACTAATTGCACCTCCAAAGATCCTATTTCCAAATGCAATCATACCCACAAATATTTGGCAGCACTAGTAAATATAATGTACCATGTGAATGTCCTTGCTGAGCTCTGGAAGTGACTCCTTCCTTCAAGGACAAAGTTTAGCATGTTCCTTATGTGTATCTCTCACGTAATGCTAACCACGGCTACTTGCATTCATCTCTATATTAACATGACCTCAATTTAGACAGGGACCAAATTCTATTTCTTTTCCCTATCCTTGGTTGGTTGAGGGCTCAGCCCCCAAGAGTCTTGCTGAGTAAATTGCAAGAGGTGATTTGTAGGCAATGCCTTATATTTTTAGAACCAGCTTCCCCATTTCATGTCACTCCCCGTCCGACACTGACTTACAAGGAGCTTCCATAAGGATCAGGTCTGGATCTTGCAAAGCTGGGAATTTGCTCAGTGCCAGACCAACTGTTTGGGACCCAAAGTTCAAGGCTCCCTGCCCAATGTGACATTTCTACAGGCTCAAACATTTGGCCCCTGCACACTTCTCCAGCAGGCTGATCCCAAAGCTCAGGTGGGCAGGACGTTTGGGAGTGCTCCAGGTCTACTGTGTCCACCCCCCCCCCGGCCCCATTTCATTGATATGTTTCTATTGACCCAGAAAGCACACAAGCCCTACCTGGATAAAGGAGGTCACCATGTCAGATTCACAACTAATTTTTAGGGGATTTTCTAACACACAGTCACAAGATGCTGACGAGAAGGTAAGGAGACAGGGTTATCCCAGATCAGAGACTGGCTTCGGATGATGGCTGCCCGCTGGGACTGAATGGATATTCGAGGCAGCCGCCCACCCCACCCCGGCCCCCCCCCCCCCGCCCCCGGCATCCTCGTCGGAGTGAAAGCCAGGTCTCCTTTGCAGCATAGCATCCGGGCTGAATTTTCCATGGGAATGTGTTATTTGTCAAACCCCAAATTCCTCCATTCGAAGATGTCTGACTTCTCAGGAGCAGGAGCAGCTGACAAACCCACACAGGTTTCTGGATGAAATTCAATGCGGGCCAACCAAATCGCCAGGACAGGGGCTTTGGAATGAGCCTGGAATGCCTTCTTGGGATGGGACAAACAGCTCTCCCTCCTGCTCCAGCGGGCCTGGCGCTCCCCTGAAAGCCCTTTGATAAGAAGAAGCAGGCCCCTGGGAGGCGAGCCACCCACCACTTTCTTAGGGGCTATTGTCCCAGGACGGGGAGATGGGGGATTGTGATGTGGGGCTCTGGCCTGCGAGCTGCCCTGTCAGGTCCACAGGGCGGCAGCCACACAATGCTGCAATGGGCCATTCATCCAGGCCCTGAGGTTCCCTGATGGGAGCCCATTGACCCCAGAAGAATAGATGAAAGTGTTTTCTCACTTGCCTTCGCCTCCTGACCCCTTGCCACCATTTTTCATGCACTGTCTCCTCTCCAGCCAGACAGGGAAATTCTTCCTCTGATGATGAGGGCCCGGTGACCCTCTCCTGCATCCCAGAAGCTGGCTGCTAGCTGGAAGGTTGCCCAAAATGGGGAGTGGGGGGGGGCGGTGTTTTCCCTGTATAATGCAACAAAGCCAGGCAAAGGTCATTTCCTCCCCACCCCCCACTTCTGCTTACTTATTTGCGCATCGTTGCACACGTGGGTGTATGCACACACACACACACACACATACACACACACGCACATGTACATGCACGCTTCTATACACACACATAGATACACACACTCACTCACATACACAACAAAGTACCGGAATGGAAATTGTGCTTATTGGTTAGAACTTTGCACTAGTGAGTTCAATCATTTATTTGCTAGCTAATTTGATTTCTGCTTAGTGAATTGAATCCCCCTCACGGAACAGTTCTGCATTCAATGCTCATGTATTCCTATCCCCTCTGTCTGCTCAGAAGGGCTGGGTTGGTCAGCTCATGGGAGATAACTGCAATCTGGCCAAGGGCAGGCAACTGGAAAGGTCCCTTCCAGTGAAGCATCCCCAGCAAAGATCCCAAGCACTCAACACAGTGCTCCACTGAGAGCCCCTAGAAGAAATGATTGGCTTGTTAACCACGTCCGTGAGAGCTGTGGCTTGTTCCCCTGATGGCATCCTTAGGCTTGGTCCAATCTCTGAGGAAGATTCTCATAGGAGACACTGTCAGTCTACAGGCAGGCCTTGCTAAACATGTTTTTTTTTTTTTTTTAATAACGGATCATCTTGCAATCACCTTCCTGTGATACACAAACTACGGGTGCCACACTCAGAAAAGAGTCACGGAATTAAAAAAAAAAAACAAAACTCTGAAGAGCAAACAGAAAAGCTGGTGGGCCTGCACCAGCCATGGCTTCCTCCACTCATAGATGGTGCCTATAAATGCTCTGTCACCCATTGTGGGGGCCCGCAGGGATACTGAACTTTGATTCCCTGGTGATTTTGCTGGCGGCAATATTTTGCTACGCTACAGGCTATCCACAAGAGTTGAAGCTTGGTAGAGTCTTGGGGATTATCTGGACTAACACCGCAACATCTTACAGAGAGGAGGCCGAGGTGCAAAGTGGAAAGGGCCTCACTCACAGGAAGGAGTTTCCTGCAAATATAGTGAAACACAATTTTCAAGCATAAGGCTCACTGAGAGCTATCCTGAGAAATAAGACCGGTAGGAAGGGAGGGAGGAAGGAAGGAAGGGAGGAAGGGAGGAAGGGAGGAAGGGAGGAAGGGAGGAAGGGAGGAAGGAAGGAAGGAAGGAAGGAAGGAAGGAAGGAAGGAAGGAAGGAAGGAAGGAAGGAAGGAAGGAAGGAAGGAAGGAAGGAAGGAAGGAAGGAAGGAAGGAAGGAAGGAAGGAAGGAAGGAAGGAAGGAGCCAGTGATAGTAAAGCTACCTCTGGCTCAGCTATACAAGCTCATTTATTGGCCTTATTTCAGAGACCCATAGAAAAGAGATTAACATCCACAGTTAATCTCAGACCCGTGCATGGCTGGACAGACTGGGATAAGTCGGAGGGGGGCGGGGGGTTGTCCTGGTGGTCTGCCTAAGCAGAGCCTCCAGCAGCCGCTTGCTTCCAAAATCACCACCATACCCCTGATCTGACTCCAGCGTTTCAGGATGGACCTCACCAAAATATAATCTGAAAATTCTGGTATGCAGGTTTTGTGATGGAAATCTCCAGGCTTTTCAGAGTTGGGATGGACTACCTCCCCCACTTCCCAATACACATGGAAGCACTGGCAGTCACCCCACGAACAAACTCAAGCACCGCCCTGTTAGCTCTAATGCTAACCTTGCTCCAGAGATCCCTAAATACATCTCAAAAGAGATCAAAAGCTGCAGTTAAACTCGAACCTATACATGGCTGAACAGACTAGAGTAAATAGGAGGGGGTGGGTTGGCCTGTGCCTGCCCAAGCAGAGTCCCCAGCAGCCACTTGCTTTCACAATCCAAAATCACTGCCATACCCCCAGCCTGACTCCACCATCTCAGGATTGACCTCACCAAGATATAATCTGCTGAAAATTTTGTAATGTGGATCTTAGCACACTGACAGATGGTCCAGAGACATAGAAGCAAGTCCTGGAAGATACCACAGGGCCGGAGATCTATCTAGGCCCCTTACTGAGCCAATGTCACCAGGGCACCCCAGATGGGGCAGGTGCAGTCTCCCCGCCTACCCCAGATGGAATCCTGGTGACCAACAGCTTCCACAAGCAAGACCCAGGTATGTGGGTTCAGGACTAATCTCCAGGCTGCACGGTGGCAGAGGACCCGGGCTGTCCCTTCCTGAGTCCCCGCCCACCCAGCAGACTAGCTGTCATGCCCACTATTTGCTTTTGGATGCCATCTTAGAGCACCAAAAGCCCTGGTCCAGAGACTCCCAATTGAGTCCCAAAATGGATTAATGCCACACAGAGATGTCTCTGGAACTCAACCATTTACATTCTAGAAATTTACAAATAGCAGTACTCCTACATTATTGGGGAAAAAAAAGAGAAAACAAGAGAAAGGGAGGAAGGAGGGAAGGAACAAGGGAAGGAAGGAGGGAGGGAAGGAAGGAAAGAAGGAAGGAAGGAAGGAAGGAAGGAAGGAAGGAAGGAAGGAAGGAAGGAAGGAAGGAAGGAAGGAAGGAAGGAAGGAAGGAAGGAAGGAAGGAAAGCAGATTCACTTTTAGATTACGGATCACATTATTAGGGAATTAGGGAATGGGTAAGAATAAACCCCCTGGAATAGGCCCACAGACAATACCCAGAGAAGGATTGCAGTTTAACTCTACAGATCTTATGTTGGCAAAATACTTCCTTGGGTACTTCAGGCTTTTTTTTTTTTTCTAGCAAGATCTTCCACTTCTTAGATAAGGCCCACCAACACTGTAGGGAGAGCAATCGGCTTTATTCATAGTCCAGTGATCTCAGTGTTCATCTCATCCAGGAAACACCTCACAGAAACGTCTAGAAAAATGCCTGACCAAATATATGTCATTATACTGTGGCCCTGCCAGGCTGACACATACAATTAACTGCCAAAGTCCTGTTACCTTACTAGGCATTTTGACGCCGTTATTCACACCTAGAATACTGAAGAACGTGTTTCCTGGCTATTTATTGATTGTGAGACTTACAGCGATGCATGCACGCCTAGGTGGCAGAGTCTACACATCCCCGGACTGTATATGTGATCCCTACTGACCAGAATATTCCGTGGTACATGATTATCATCTAGAGTCATCTTAGGGCCCTCCCCGTCAATGTTCTAAGGCCACAGTCCACTCTTGGGGATACTCAATCCAGACGCATGAATCTAACTGACAAGTGCTTAGGCCCAGTGTGGTGGGGGGCCATGGGGGCTATACCTGTGTCAGGGAACCTTGCAGTACTGAGGGTTGAACTCAGGGCCTCACACATTCCCAGAATTCACTCCACCTCTCTGAGTTACTTCCTTGACTCTTTTATATTTTTTCGCAGGGGAGGGGGGGTGGCAAGTGGGTTGGCAGGCTCCAAAACCATCCATGCTTAGGTCCCCTGCCTAGTAAAACTCAGCAACTGGACCTTAGAGCTCAATGCTCAGGCCTAGTGATGCAATACTGCTGGGACCCAGGGGTGCTGGGGGTCAGCGGGGCAATCCTTGCAGTGCTTAGGTACCTCCGAGGCTATCACTCCTGGTGCTGCTAGGTTGATGAGGAAGGAGCGTCCAGTGCTGGATTCAATGTCAGGCCCTAGCATATGGCCGATATGTTCCATTGGGCACTCAGTTATCTCGCCTAACTCACTTTGTAAAGAAAATAACTCAAATGATGAAGAATGTTGGGCTGCAAAAGACCTTGGCACAGAGCCACATGGAAGTCTTGCCAGGATGATAACCAAAATTTCTTGCTTCCCTAAGTGATTTTCACTCCTCCCAGAGGCCTTCCAGGTACAGCCATAGAGATGGCTAGAGAAAGCCTGGCCCTACCAAGATGGCTAAATACAGACAAACATTTGCTTTCCATCCACGTTCCTACAAAGGAAAGTAAGCTGCTTCAAAGTCCTACCCAAGTTATTTCTAAGTGAATGACCTGAATTTGTGGGAGTGGGAGCTCAAGAAAGAACAGGGCAGTACTCTCTGGTCTTGGAGTCTCCTGCTAACTCGGCAACTGTCAGGGCTTCTGTGAGAATGAGATCCCTGAGCAGGGAGCAGAGATGCAGCCCTTGACGTGGGTGCATGTGCCTACAGGCTGGTATCCTGTGCATGGCAGCTTCTTGCTACCCAGGTCTACAAAACAAATATGCACAGAATCAGCTCTTGAGCCAGTGTTCAGTGGGGACGGAGGGCCAGAAGGGGGGCTTATGTGGCCAGTGTCTGAAGCAAGAGTGCTCTAGCTGGCTGGCATGATGGGATGGGTACGAGCAGGGAAAAGAACTTTAGCAAGTCAGATCAGAGCACACCTAAGCCACAGCAAGGTCTGCGCAGTTCTCCCCCAGCTCTCGGCCCACAGAGGGATCGTTACCGGGCTGTGTTAGTGGCAAGGCAGATATTGCTGGTTGCCTATTATCCCTTCATCATTACCCTCAATAAATGTGCCACCAGGAGCTCAGCTCCACCAGGATTCAGGGCGGGGGGGCAGGGGCAGGGATAGGGGATGCTCTTATCCAGAGGATGAACCACAACTGGTTTTATCATATATCTAATTGATTAGAGCAACCCCACTTCTTTTATCTGTGATTGTCTGGGACTGTGTATAAGACTCACTTCTGGCCAATGGGACGTCAGGAAAATCAACCAGGGACTCTGGGTAAGGGTTTCTTTATGAGTTTGAAGAGAAAGGAAGGCGACATCTGTGCATGTGACAGATGAGACAGTCAGTCAGCAAATGTCTTCACTTTCATCCTGTTCCTCTTAAGGGCGTCAGCTCTTCTGTTTCTGGCTTGATCAGATGCTTTGCTTTGGCCAATGGATATAATCAAATGTGGTGCTGAGAACTTAAATGCTCTTGTAGAGATTGACTTAATTCTCATGATCCTGTGATGAACACACTGGAATAGCTGGTAAGCTCTAGAAATTAGTATATTTATGGAGCAGACTTGAAGTCTCAATGCCAAGGCCAGCCTAACCGTACCCTGAAAGAGAACCGCCCCCAAAGAGAGAGAAACCTTCTGTGATATTTGTTGAAACAAGTCACTGACTTTGGGGACAGATTGTTATGCAGTGTTAGCATGACAGCAGCTATCTGATACACCCTTCTTGCTAGCCGTGTGGGTACATTGCTAGAATGGTCTGCTAACACTGTTTGTCAAGGGAACATGTCCAGCAAGATAGTGACTCTTGATGAAAAGTGGATCTGTTTTTACTCAGAATTAATATCAATCCTGATGGTAGAAACTCAGACAAACCCTTTTTTAATTCTGTTGAATTAAATTAAATGGGGCAGCTGAGCTGAACACTCCCAGTCATAAGCCCCATCTCTAGAAACTGAGTTCTCATATTTGATCCTCAAATTAATTAACACAGAGGGGTTATTTGCCTATACATGTCAATATGTTGCTCTTTCTGTTTGTGGATGTCATTTCCTTCCTATCATTAATGTCTCGGTTAGTAGATATGAGATCTAAGGGTGTCTTCTGAGCTGTACATTGACTTATCTATAGTTTTATGCACATGGTCTTTATGAGCTGAGCTTTGAGATCATGGAGGCAAGTCTCTGCCCTCTAATGGTGTCCTAATTTGGACTAAATTAGAAGTCTGCTGTGGCTAAAACAAGAATATAGTGCAGTCATAGGGAAGCATGAATGGCGCAGAGGAATCAGCAATTTCTGAAGCAAGAAATACTGGGTTCAACAAAATGTAAGCTGTATTAAGTTGAGCCCTGATCCTCCGGTAAGATTCACTGCCATGGAACCCTTTTCTCTATGAAGCTTTCCTTAACCCAGGTCAGAGCGGTTTCCTCCTCCAACACCTTCTCATAGGGTTATCCGGTTAAACTTTTGTCATTCTTTGGCATTTAGTCTTTCTCAGTTAAGGAGGGGGGGGCTGTTGCGAGTTAGATTGTCACTTTTTTCCCCTTATCCTAAATATATGGACAGAACCAGACCCACAAGGAAGATATATGCAAATAGATTCATTTCAAACACCCCATATACCCTTTCAGAGCCTGTTCCCTGTTTTGGGAACAGGGAACTGGATCCTGTTTTGGATCCAGTGTCTGTTCCCTGTTTTCTATCCCCCCACCCCCATGGCAGATGCCTTATACACCAGCCCACCCAAATATGGCCTCTGCCAAACATGCTTTCTCTCTGGCCACTCTGCACCTTGTAAATGGCCTTCTTCTCCAGTCTCCCTTAACACCCACCTCCTGATATCCCAGCATCCTCCAAACCCATCACAGATGCATCTTTCCATAGGAAGACTTTTCCAAACCTTCTAATTAAAAATAATCAGCCACCCATGCCTTCCCCATTACCCTAGCCACGGCTCCCAAAGTGCTTTTTAATTCTGTTAGAACCATTTCTGTATACTTCCTGTTCCCTTACTAGACTTCCAACTCCCCACAGGCAGGATATGTCATTATTTATTTCCATATTTTCCTCAAGCCTAGCAGAGGCCTGGCATAGAGTAAGCCTCACTCAAATTTAATTCAAGTTTCCCAGAGAGACAGGCCTATGAGGATGGAGAAGATGGAACTGACTGATTTTCTTTCAGTGTCACTAGGATAAAAATCAGAGTTCCTCGAAAACATTGTTAATAATACTGTTTGTCAAGGGAAAGTGCCCAACAAGATAATGACTCTTGATGAAAACTGGATCTGTGTTTCACTCAGAATTAATATCAATTCTGATGGTAGAAGCGCAGACAAACCTCTCAAGCCCGTTCAGAACAAGCCCATGTGCACACAGAACCAGAAGTGTCCAGGAGGACATATGCCTTGTCTTCTAGAGAATTTTAAGAAGGGACTCGTGTGGTCTTCTTGGGTGAGTTTCTTCCAACTGTTTGCAGCGTGCAACAGGGTTGGGTCTACTGCTAAGTGCTTCTGGAGTTTTTGTTTGTTTGGCTGGTTTTCTTTTGTTTGATTTTTGACTTTGGAGGGTCACACCATGGTGATGCTCAGGGGTTACTCCTGGCTATGCAGTCAGGAATTACTCTTGAAGATTCTCCGGGGACCCTGTGGGATGCTAGGGATCAAACTCGAGTCTGCTTTGTGCAAGGCAAATGTCCTACCCACTGTACTATCGATCCAGCCCCATCTTCTGGAGTTTCTAATTTGTAATTAGAAATTTCATCGAGATCATGTGCTGTTATTTAAGTGATTCTTCTAAAGGCAGAGAAGACTATGACTAAATTGTGTCATTAATAGCAGGATTTAATTTTACATACGATTCTGCAGATGGCATGGCATTCATACTCCAAGAAACTCCTCAGAGTTTATGTTCCTTTGAGAAAGGCAGACAGAATGGGAAGTTCATTCTGAAGTGCTCCTGGGGGCTAGTTAACTGACTCTGCCACCACCTCTGTGAGAGATGGGGATTCCCCATCCACCAAGTGGGGTGGGAGAAACAAGAAGCTTGTTCATACCATGACCATCATAGCAGCTGTGGGAATGGGGCTGGGGAAAGATGGTGGGTTCTGCCGAGAAAGTCACAGTTGCCCTTCCATACACAAATGAGCTCCAGTAAGTCCCGAGACATAAGATTCAGTGGGACTCTCAATGGCTTGTTATCAGAGAGGGGAGTGCTTGAGACTGGAAAGAAGCAGACTTCCACCAACCTTTGTCTAGCACCTCCAGGAGTCCCCTGTCAAAGGGAAGAGGGTTGTTCGGTGTAGGGAAATGATTCTTCAGAGCCAGATGAAGCCCGGGTCAGGCTCTAGAACAGCCCCAAATAGTTGAACAGGCTGTGTGTGAAACAAGGGCCCTAGCTATGCAGAGAAGACTAAAGTCTGTTCTGGTCTTGGTTCCTAGTTGGCACAATGCTTGCTATGCTCTGCTGTGCACAAAAGTGCCAGACATAGGTGAGCGAGGTAGCCCACCCACACAGTCAGATCACAGGTTCCACCCCTGAGGCATGCCCGGACACACCTCTCCCACGGTGCTCTGGTACCCACTGTGGGTGTTTCACCTCCTTTGGGAGGAAGACAGGAAGCCCCTAATTAAAATCTAGAAGGCATTGTCAGTCATTACCACCTTAGCTCAACAGTTACAGAATGTACTAGCAAGGAGCAGATATTGATCTGGGGACATGCAGGCTTGAAGATGAGAGAGTTACGGGAAGGGGGACCCTGATAGCAGGGCGAGGTGGGTGGGCTTCTCTCACATGTATGGCTCTGACAAATCTGAAATGCAAGATACATGCTGACTTCACATTTGGTCAGGGTACTTCTAGAGAGAAGAGTAAGATAACCTCATATGGAACAGGAACTCTACTAGGGAACAACCAGTTGCAAAGATGTCACCACTGTCCCCATTTTCCAAGTGATAGAATAGACCCACATAGTCCAAACAGTTTACCCAAGATCTCCCTGTTGGTAGGCAGTGAGATGGAAATTTGAATGCATGGCAAAGTGGTGTAGATGGGCAACAGTCTCAACATTTTAGACTGATTCCAAAGCACAAAATAAAACTACACCCTGCGCAATCAAAGCCTCACCCTGACAAGCCACCTCAATAAATGGGATTTAATTTTGGAAAGGACCGGATGCATGTGGTCCTATGACTTTATAAGTAGTTTAGGAGGCATTTACTTGGGCCGGGATCTTTGATATGTAAAACCATGTCTTACAAATGGCAGGTCAATTTGATCAGTGTGACAGCAAATTATCAATTGAGGACACTCAATGTCTGGGGTCTATGGTAGTCTCTGTCATCTATCTGAACTGTGTTTCCCCTCCAATGATCCCTAGTATACCTGTATTTGAAGCCAGCACCTTTAAGGAGGGAAATAAGTAAAACAGAATTGCTAGGGTAGATTCCCAGTACAGCAGGACTAAGTGTCCTTCTAAGAAGAGAATGTGTCAACAGAAGCACATGCACACAGACAAAAGGTGACATGAGGACCCAGAGAGCAGGTGACACTATACCAGATAAGAAGAGAGACTTCACCAGGAAGCTCACTTTGCCAGGACCTTGCTCTGGACTTTCAGTCTCCAGAATTGTAAGAAAATTTGCTTCCATTGTTCAGTCAGCCATTCTGTGGTTTTGGGTTGTGGCATCCTGGACAGCTGGCTGCTTGCTCTGACCAGAGAAGCAGTGAGTAGTCTAGAAAGAAGAGAACCATGACAGCAGGCAGACCTAGGCAGACCCTTCAGCATGATCATACACCACATGTGGCCTTATGTTAATCCCTTCACTTTTGTGTGTCTTCTCCCAAGAGCCAGGACAACTGCCTTGTCCAGAAGGGTATTGGAAGCAGATAAGTGTGTGCAGATGGCAAAGGAGAAAGGTTCTGTGAGCTCATGGGTGGACTGCAATCTTGGCCCAAGCTGCCTCTAGCCTCCAATACAGGCCTCCAACATGTCCTCAAAAACAAAACAAAACAAAACAAAACAAAAAACCTTCTGTATGATCTTGGTGTCCAAGATCCTGGCTTCAAATACAGGTATCACCTGGCTAGCCCATTTCTCTCAACCCTTTGGTGGCCTCATCTTTCCACGACCTTCTCAGTCTGCCTGCAATTCCCCACCGTGCCTCAAATGTAAATATGCATTCTGTGACACATCTGAACCTCAGCTCTTCCTTCAAGACTCTCTTCTTTGGAAAGTCTTCTTCCACCCTTCATCTGATTTGTAGCCCGACACCCCATCTGTCCTTCTGGATTCCCTCAGCACCTCATACTGTGCTTTGGACTATCACTGCAGGTCTCGTGGTCGCTGAATGTGTGAACGTGTGCTCCCTGTGTGCTTCTGATTATTTTGCACCCTCCGGGTAACAAAGAGATTGTGGCGCTGGGAAGTGGAGGGTGCAGCCATCCGTTGTGCTGAGAAAATTTTTCCTTCTTTATTCCGTTCCATGTGTCGTGCAAGATTTCCTTTCGTAGCTCTTGTTTAAGCATGATGAAGTCAGGAGGGAAATGACATGAGTGGAATCAGTGATGAATTCCTTTCAGTCGTTTCTGGATTTTGGGTTTCTGCTTGGCAATGATATTGCCTCCATACAAAAGGTTTTTCTAAGCAGGCATTTGGGATTCTGGGATGTAAGACAATGTCTTCCAAGCGGTATTTTTAGGGTCTATATGGTCCAGTGTTCCTCTTATCCTTAGAAAGAGTATATGCCCACATCCATTGTCACTTTATTTGCTGAACCTCCTCCACGAATAATATTCACCCACCCTCAATGAATATCATCTTGGTCATGTGAGTTACCCTGGCCAGTGAAATATAAATAGAAGTGATTTTCCCATATCCAATATGTGATGTGAGATTTATTGCCTGGATTCATTAGCCTTTTCTCTCTTGGTTACAAAATCAAATTAACTGGTTTATTTTTGAGTCACAGAATGAGAAAGCAGTGGAAAATATCACTCTTGGTGACATATACAAAGTAAATATTTATTGCTGTCACTTACTGAAACTTGGGGGAGTTCTATATTACTGAAGTCTAGAAAATCTGACAGACCCAGTTTGATTCACATCATTGAAAAGGAAATTCAATTGAGGTTAAAAAATGAGGTATGGACAGTGTGAATGATGTGTACATCTATTTTAAGATTAGGATACAATTGGGATTCCCTAAATTGTGCCAATCTGTGTTGGCACTGTGGAGCCAGGTATGGAAAAATCCCTGCCTCTCCTATATTCTCAAGTCTAAGAGTTTATCTCATAATATGACACATTTATTTCATACATATTTTTCAGTACCTGCTATGTGTTTAAGAATTCTTGTGTGTTTGAAGGAGAGAGAGAGAGCAAAAGGGAATACCCCATCACAGAGACTGGGCGGGGTGGAGGGGTGGGAGGGGTGCTGGAACCATTGGTGGTGAAAAATGGGCACTGGTAGAGGGATGGGTACTCAATCATTGTATGACTGAAATGCAAGCACGAACATTTGTAAGCCTGTAACTGTACCTCATGGTGATTCACTAATAAAAAAATTAAAAATAAATAAATATTTTTTAAAAAAGAATTTTTGTGTGTTTAATATATTTTAATATGCTTCAGCCACAGCAGAAAAAAACTAAGTGTCTGTCCTCCTGAGTCTCTGTCACATGGAAGTATCATTCAAAGATACCCATTTGGGACTCTTTAATAAGATCATGAAAAAGTCTGTAGGGTACAAGTCAAAATCATATTTCCCTCCTCCCTAAATTAAAAAAAAAGCATCTGAAAATGTGATGTAATTACTCCATTTTAGTATTATAGCTGTATCTTGCTACAAGGAATATCACAGACTCCCAACACAAATTGCTTCCCTTATGTACAGTATTTTAGCATTACAAATTGCTTCAACTTCTGTTGCCTGTATTGAGTCTCTCGATATCCACTCTAGGTAGCAAGGGAGATGTTAGGGTTTATCTACCCATTTTACAGAACAGGAAACAAACATTTAGCAGAAAAGGTATCACCACTAGACAAGTTCAACTATATCGTGATTCTCAGGCCCATGCCTTCTGTTCTCTGGTTGTGACTGCTCAATCAAGTATTTTCATGAGAACCTCATCTGGGTCTTTGGGAAGTTTTCATTGTCTTCTCAAAGATTTTTTGAGGCAATCCTGAAATAATTTTGTGTTTCTTTCTCCTGTGCCACTTAACAATCCTCTTCAGTCACTCACGTGAAGAGGACTTCAGAACAAAGTGCAAACTCTAATGAAGCCAGTCAGGTTCTGTCCTTTTTTTGCCTGGGAGGAAATTATATCCCAAGTCCAAGGTAAGAGAATTCTCGTTTTCCCAGAGGCACCGGGATAGGCATAGATTTCGGGGTAAGACAGTTGACTGGAACAGCTTCCTTCCTCAGTGGGTGTCAGAACCTGAGCAACTACCTTTCCCTCTCTGAATCTAAATCCCCCACTTTGTGCCACAGGACTGACAACACTTACCGGACTAATAAATTAGATGATATTTTGCAGAATCAAGCTAGGTGCTCATCTTAGAGAGAAAATTTTTCAGACTTAAGAGCGTGATGCTCTCTAAGCATTTTGACACAGGGAGAATCTACCAGTTTCCACCACTTGGTGCTCTGTGTGTGTGTGTGTGTGTGTGTGTGTGTGTGTGTGTGTGTGTTTCTGGGTAGGGGTCATATATGCTTCACTAAAGACCCCATGTCTTCAGACTGGCCCCTCAACTCCAAAGCATATGTTTCTGAGGGTCCTTCTGCCTCTTTTTTTGATTAATTTGGGTCTGTGTGTGTCAACCAGGATCTTCATTTGTCTTCATCTTCATTTGTCTTCATCTTCATTTGTCTATCATAGCAAGCACTAAGAAAGATTTAAAAAGTTGGCACTTTGCAAGAGGAAATACAAATGTACCTACACTTGTCTCAGATCAGAAAATCAGAGTGAAAGGCATACACACACATTCATATATATATGAATACATAAGTAATAGGTATGTATCACTTATATATTCATATATATACATACATATATATAAATATCACTATAAATGTATCACTGTTATCCCATTGTTCATCGATTTACTTGAGCAGGCACCAGTAACATCTCTATTCCTCTCTGCCCTGAGATTTTAGCAGCCTCTCCTTACTGGACTGGAGGCTCTTTCAGGGTCAGGGAAATGAGACCTATCATTAATGTTTTTGACATATTGAATACGCCATGGGTAGCTTGCCAGGCTCTGACCGTGCTGGCAGGATACTCTCAGTAGCTTGCTGGGCTCTCCGAGAGGTATGTATATATTGTCATCCCATTGATCAATGATTTGCTTGAGCGGGCCCAGTAATGTCTCCATTCATCCTAGCCCTGAGATTTTAGCAGCCTCTCTTTACTCGTCCTTCCCAACGGTGCCACATTAGAGGCACTTCAAGGTCAGGGGAATGAGACCTATCATTGTTACTGTATTTGGCATATGAATATTCCATGGGGAGCTTGCCAGGCACTCCCGTGCAGGCAGTAAACTCTCGGTGGCTTGCCAGTTTCTTCAAGAAGGAGAACTAGGCTACCAGATGTCGAGTAGCCATATATATTGCAGTATTGCAGCCGAGCGCTTCCGGGAGCTTGGTTTTATAGTCTCGATGTTGGCTGTTGATGGGATTACACGGCACCGGGAGCAGTTTCTGGGTGTGATTGCCTAGCTACTAGAAAATGGGGAATCTCGGTGGAAGAGGCTCAGTTCTGATTTGAGCAGCCTTGGAGATCTCAGCCCCGGGTCCTGCACACCTGGGTTCCTCTGCCAGTTCCTTCATGCATGAGGCTCATTCGAATGTGTGGAGAGTGGTATAATATATATGGTATATATTATAATATATATACTATATCACAGTTTGAAAGTACATCTACAGAGAGAGATCACAAATGTCCTGCACAAGACTTTTACACACACAAAAATTGGGATCAAGGAAAAGAAACAAATACGCAAAATGTTACCAAGTACTGAGTTTAGATAAAAAGCCAGCGACCATTGTACTTATTCTTTTCACTTTTATGCAGTATGACATTTTTCAGGATAAGGCCCCCTATGAACATACCCTTCAGATTGTTTCCCCAGCCTTCCTGCTTCGCAAGAACCCTCTGCCTCTGCACAGCTCTTCCTTCTGTGGAAACACCTTGGGCCTCTGGCCCACTGAGGAAACCACCCTTCCACTCTGCCCCAAGGCCGTCGGTCCCAGGAAGCCCCTGACACAGACAAGAGGGCTTGTCTTCCTAAGGCCCCTCCAGCCTGACATTCTGAGCTCCATGCTAGAGCGGACCCTCCTAAATGCACTGGGGGACCAGGGAATTAGTGAACCCTGCCTCTGACCCTGATTCCCAAACTCCCACCCAGGCAGGTCAGCAATGCCACTTCTGCATCCCACCCCACCCCCACAGGGGGGTGAAGGCGTGAACTGTGGCGCCTGCCTGTCAGTTCTAGGGAACCAGAAATTCAAACCCTCTCTCCACCACTTGCTGGCTCCATGTAAATTGGCACCAATTACTTATGGGCCCATCTGGACCAAGGTTTTTCTCTTCGTTGAGCAGGGAACTAACACTCCCCCCTTGCTCTCCAGAGCATCCTAAACTCAGATCCTACACCTGTAAGAGTGAAGGCTCCGTCACAGGGGACCTTCGTGTCATCCAAGGTGCTTCTTGAGGGGAGACATTCAGGCTCACCCACACACGTAGGGACGCTGCCCCTTCACAGGGTGGCTTAGCTCTTGGCGATCAGGATTCTGAATGCTGGGCATGGCTGTGCAACTCCACAGGTACCCGTGTGTCAGGCGGGCACAGGTCAGCGCAGATGGCACCGGTGTGGGACCCCCCCACCACCACCGCTGGACCACAGCCACTGTCCCTTTGACATCCCCTCACTGACTCCATGGAACACCCCCCCCCCAGCCAAGCCACCTGACGGGACAGGGGGTTCGCTGGCTCCCCACAGGATTCTAAATCATTTATTTCATTATGAATTGGAGGAGCCGCTGCGTGTTTGAAGTGGAATTTGAAGCAGAAAGAAATGGGCAGATTAATGGAGCTTAAAGGGAGCTAAGTATCACTTGCCGTTTCTGCCAGCGCCCGTCGGCTGGCAGCTGAGCAACGTTGGAAAAACACGTCTCTCAATTAAAAGCCCTTTCTCATTTGTGCTTCATGCTGGGGCTCCCTTTAATTAACGACAGGGACATTCGAGTCCACCCACCAGTGCTCCACCTGGCAAGACGCCCCGTCCACATCCAGCTCTCCCCTTCCCTTCCCCAGCTCACCTGCCACGGTTCCCAAAGTCCACCTGTGGGTCCTGCCTGTTTCCCGTTGCTCGCAGCCTCCCGACACGCTCTCCGTACGGCCTCTTGCATCTGGAGTCTTCCGAGGGCTGTTCCCTCGGCCTAGAGCGGCCTTCCCTTGCCTCCCCTCCCCTTCCCCATCGGGAGATTTTGCTCATCCTCTTCCATTTGTATTCCCTGCAAGGCCAACACCCTTGGAGAGCGAATCAGAGACTCCTTCCACTGTGCTCCCCTGTGGCTGGGTGAGCAGAGCACCCACACCTGCTCCCAGGATGAGTTTACCTGAGAGCTGGGTGCTGTCCTCTCTGTACCCTTCAAGAACCGCCTGCCCCTCCTCTCCATGTTTGTTCACCACAGTGAACAGCTAGCAACGGTGTATGGCCTCTAGGCTGATGGCTTAAAAAGTCTCTTCCCTCAAACAAAGATGTTTGCCCAAAGTTTTCTGAGCTCAGAACTATCAGTAACCCCCCCCCCCCGCTTTTTATTGTGTCCCTCTCTCTCTACACTGCTTGGCCTCGGATTTCTCTACCCAGCCCTGCAGTAAAGCACATCACTAAGCTGTTCCTCTGCCCTGGCTCCATTTCCCCTTTTCTTTTCTGAAGCCCAGTCTTTCAGAACATGGCTGGGAAACAACCTTTTTTTCTTTTTCTTTTTGGGTCACACCTGGCGGTGCAGAAGGGTTACTCCTGGCTCTGCACTCAGGAATTACCCCTGGTGGCTCAGGGGACCGTATGAGTTGCTGGGAATCAAACTCAGTTCAGCTGCATGCAAGGCAAATGCCCTACCCACTGCGCTATCGCTCCAGCCATCATTTTTTTTTTTTTTTTGGCTTTTTGGTATCACACCCGGCGATGCACAGGGTTTACTCCTGGCTCATGCACTCAGGAATTACTCCTGGTGGTGCTTGGAGTATGGGATGCTGGGGACGGAAAGGCCCTACCCGCTGTGCTATTGCGCCAGCCCCACAACCGTCATTCTTAGACTCCGCTCCAGACCTAAGGTCGCTTCCCACCTGACTGAGCTGAGGTCAATCAACCAGCAACAGAGAATCTCAAACACGCAGGAGGCAGGGCTCAGGCAGGGCTGCAGACAAAGCCAGGGGAGGGCCCAGGAAGAACTCGGTATTGCCAGACGGGAGACAGCCCAGAGCTCAGTGTACACTAGGGGTATAACCTCAGAAGGGCGATAGGTGGAGGAGCACAGGGGCCTCCTCTGCAGAGACCCAGGGCCCAACAAGCACCCTGTCTGGGGTGGAGGGGAGCAGCGTGCATCTCTTAGGCCGGCCTCATGCCCGTCAGCCCAGCATCATTGCTAACCCAGCCTCCTCCACTCCCCCCTTGTCCTCTCTTGTAATTACCCCATCCGTCTAGTTATAAGAAGACTTTTCCAGTTCAGTAAAGGCCAAGTTTTTAGCAACCGCAGCTGTTCGAGGATCAAACAGGCTGGCCCTAGGCGGTGTATCCCTCGGCAGAAGGAACGGTGATAAATTCAGAGCCACAGTGCTGGGCCCCCCGGTAACTACCCTCAGATGGGGTCCGTGTGTTGTTTGTCGAATGAATAAATGATTGGTCGCCCTTTCAGGAGACACATTGCCGGTCCCCAGGAGTGTTGCAACAGCAGCTGAAACACCTCTGTCAAGGGGAATTCTGGGAGATGTTAGCACCTCAAAGGAAATTTGACCCGCAGGAAGATCTGTTTGAATCTTGCTGGGGGGGGGGGAAATTCGTAAGAGTGTTGGTTGAGGGGGGATGTTGGAGGAGTGTTGGAGGAGAGACTCACACTTTCACAGTGGGGCCAGGGGAAGGTTAATCAGATGGCGAGCCCAGTAACCAAGATTAAGAGAAAGAAAGTCCCCCCCCCAGCCCCCTTTGAATTTCAGTTATGTGTACATTTCCTTTGAACTGGTTATTCAACTCTTTCTCTTGGAGAGAGAACAAAGTAAGTGATGGGGAGCTCAAATCTCATTTACAACTTAATTTTCAAACCGAGGAGATTTGCAATATTGGAAAGGCAAGGGAGCAGGAAATAAACTTTAGAGTAATTGCTCCGTCGTCTTTTAAACATAAGGCGCTGCACTGCTATTTTTGTTGATGGTATTCAAATGAGAGGGTGCCACAGCTGCTAGAAGTCGAAGCCATCACTTCGACTTCGAGGGTCTGCAGAGAAGGAGGAAGCAACCGGGGCCAGGGAGGGGAGGGCCCAGGCTCAGTCTCTCAGTGAGTCTGAGATAGAACAGAACTGGGTCGAAGGTCCCCCAGGCTCACAGGACCTATCTCTGCAGAAGGGGAAATAATGCATGAATAAAAAGTCATTGCTTAACACAGTAACCCCAGTCCGCACTGCCACACTGTAGGAGGGGCCAAAGCGGGCTACTCTGAGCAGTGACTGAAATATACCCTTCTCTTCACACACACACACACACACACACACACACACACACACACACACACACACACACACACACACGCTGCTTTCCCAGAAGAAATTGGAAATTGCCACGGGCATAGAATTAGCAATATGTCTGTTCTGAAATCTAAAGAACTCAGCAAGCCACCCAGAATTTTTATGTCCCTTATACAGACAAGAACACTGAGGCCAGAAAGCTACCTGTTTTTGACATTAGAAATTCCCAGCTCCCGATGAAGAAAGTTCGCCTGTCTGACCTGTGACTGTCCCCAGTGCCTATCAAAGTGATTTCAACAGGCCAGCCATGGCTGAAAGAGAAATTTCAACCCAGAGGAAACTGAGAGCCCCAGGACGTCTCGAATTGTCTGCAAGGGGGGAAATATACAACTGGCTAAAAAGATGATTGTATGTTTTCCCGGGTTTAAAGAAAGAGCCAGATACATCTAATGGAACCCAACTCTTAGAGGACATCAAAAAGACTTTTCAAGTTATTTCTTGCACAATCTAGCCGTTCCAGTTGGCCTACAATTATTTCAGCCTTTCTAAATAAAAAGTTTTTGAACTTAAAAAGAAAAAAAGGAAAGAAAATTCCCAGGGATGCGACTGCTTAACTCGACATGGATGAGAACATCCCATTCCAAGTTGCCGTGTGGTCAGCAACCCCAGTGCACACAGAGAGAACCCTGGATCTGGAACCCCAGGGCAGGGAGAGGGTGTCCTAAGGTATGAGCTTTGCAAATGAATTCCACCCCGAGGATGTCCCCACTGTTACCTGGTTTATATTTGGTGCATTTGGTATCAGATTTGATTGCAGCCAAAGCTCGAATGCTTTAGAAACCCCTGCCTGAGAGTATTCAGATAATGGGTGTGCAAGGTTTCTGGGCCCCACCAGCTGCCTAAGGCCTGGGGATTTCTACAAATTCTGGCTGCTATGCCAGGGTCAAAGGACCCTCCATTCAGGTGCCGTGGGGACAGCCAGGAGTAGGCAGAGCTGTATGGATGCCTGACAACAGGCATCCTGAGGCTCCTGTGTCATCCCTGATCCCCACAACCAGGCCAATTGGACTAGGGCCCCCCCTGGTCTTCACTGGTGTCCCCGGCTGCTTCTGCTCACCCAGAGGCAGCCAAGGCCATTCCCATTAACCCTTCGTAGCCACTCCACTTGGGACATGCATGCGCTCTGTTCTCTTTTGCTGATTTAATTAACATAATATAATGGAAATAAAATAATTGAAGGGGTTGCCACTTCAGAAAAGATCAGCGCGGGGCTGCTTGGGAGGCATTGTTGCAGAGTTTCCAGGCAACGCCGGGAGGCCCCAGAGGGGTTGGCAGTCCCCAAAGCAGCCAGCTGGCCTGGCCTCACCCCTCAGTCCCAGCCAAGACTGCCCAACCCCCGATACCCGGGCCCATGGACACTCGAGTAACTCTTCAGAGCTCCTCTCTCCTCCTCTGCGTGCCTTTGAGAGAGGAAACAGAATTGCTCCGGATGCAAGAGCAAAGAGAAACCACACCAAGGAAATGAACATATCAGAGTCTTGGCCCTGCAGGCTGCACTCAAGAAATTAATAACAGCTATCTGCCAGCCCAAAGTGAGAGCTTTTCAGCCTCCAAATGAGAATTATATAGGAATGGCTGCAAATGAATTCTCTGGATACTGAGTGTGGGGCTCGTGGGGGGCAATGAACCTGGGCTAGTTCCCAGGATCTGCCCCAAACAGATAAACTCTCAGATTGGTCCCTTTTCCTCTCCGTGCCTCAGTTGCACGCCTTCACTGCCCACCAAGGTGGAGAGCAAGCTGAGAGGACAATCAAGGCTGTGACTTTTCCTAGCAATGTCCAGCACGAAGGAAGTACAGACTCCGATCCCCTCTGCAAGCCTGTGCCAGCCCTACCACTTTGCCTAATGTGCAGGGTACAAAGCTCAGCACCTCCCAAGCAGACCGTCTGTAAGGCCAGTGCCTGCACAAAGTCCCTTGCCTCTCTTCCCCAGCACCCTGCAGCTCCAGGCAGCAACTCTGGTGAAGGGGGGAGGTGGAGGGACAGCAGGATGACAAAGAGATTGACATTCCCTTGGCAGACACAATCCTGGCTCCCAGCACAGTGCAAATTCTCCATTACAAATACCTTTAAAAATAATCCAGTCCTAAGGAAAAGCCATTATTGTATGATTTATCGGGTAGGGAGCATTTTGATGCCAGCAATGCCAAAATTGAGGCATGCTGTCAAATAAAATTCCATGGTCTTACCCAATTTTGCCAACTCATAAAGCAGGGGAAGGAAAATAATCTTTCTGCTCACACAGGAAGAGTGTTGGCATGTGATGTTTGGGGTGCTGAGTTCTCTCCGTAGGCGAAAGAAATGCAAAGGAATGGGAGCGCATTGTGGAAGGTCTTAATTGCTCTGTACCTTGTTAATGTTCCGATCGTATTGATTCCTATTAATTAATCTTGTGCAATGGAAAAGTCAATTATGCTATATTAATGCCACTTACTTAGAGAAAATGAAATGAATGCATGCAGATGGAGAACACATTCATTTTGATACACATTTGATACGTTCTTCTGTCAACTTTTGAGATTCGCTTGGCTTATGGGATCCAAAACATTGCCTGCCTTCCTATGGGGATGGAGAGCCAATTAGAAGCTGGAGGGACTTTGAACATTGAATTTTTGATTCGTAGAAAAATGTACAGTGAAGTTGAAAAATCTTGCTAGATTTGAGGTCTTCATACTCATCACCAAGTCCACTTGATTTTCAGGAAGGAGCACTGAAATGGGTGTCAGGAGACCTAGGCTCAGTTTAGACCCTTCAGAATTCCCCGATGACCTCCAACTTGAAATATCTATTCGCTCAGTGATAGAGCATTCCTCTTGTGGGTGCAAGAGCCAAGGTTGGAACCCCACCACCACACACAGTACCAAAGAAAGGTGCTCAATCATTCTGTCAACAAACATCCTTGGCCCCAAGATAGGAATGTGGCTCATATGTTATCCCCTACTTCTTAGCTATCTGATTTGAGGTGTGGCATGGGCATGACCTTATCACACCCTTCCCACCCTTCGAATCTGCTAAACCATAAGACTACCATCACCCCAGTGTGCAAACAGAAACGTTATTTCGAGGTCCTTGTCCCTTTCAGGGTCACTTTATTCCTCCAACCATAGTTATTAAATCCTGTTAAGACTAGCATCTGGATATTTACATGACACTGTCACTGTCACTGTCATCCCGTTGCTCATCGATTTGTTCGAGCGGGCACCAGCAACGTCTCTCATTGTGAGACTTATTGTTACTGTTTTTGGCATATCCACTACGACACAGGTAGCTTGCCAGGCTCTGCTGTGCAGGCGCGATACTCTGGGTAGCTTGCCGGGCTCTCCGAGAGGGGCGGAGGAATCGAACACGGGTCAGCCGCATGAAAGGCAATTGCCCTAGCGCTGTGCTATCGCTCCAGCCCATTTACATGACAACATCCATAAAATTAAAAAGCAAATACAAAACTAGGAAGCATCCTAAAGCAACTATCAAGAGTATACATGTAGTCTTTTTCAAAATAAGTAAGAGAAGAATCCCCTAAAAGTTGGACAAAGGAAATAAACAATTGCAAAGAAATGCATAAGGTAAACAGATATGTCAAAATTCTTTTAGGTCAAACATCAAATAAAAGCCAATTAATATGATTTTTTGTTGTCTCTCAAAAAGTCTGTTTTTCAAATGGCCTTTCTTTTGTCATGAGAGTATGAATAAACAGATATTCTTGTGTCTTGGGGGTAGACAATACTAAAATGTGCACAGCATTTGGAAATGTAATTTAAAAATCAGTCTCAAGAACTTTAAACATATTTACGCTTTTTGATCCAGGAATTTTCCTTCTAGGAATATATTCAGAGATACAAATCAAAGATACATGAATAAGATATTACCATCTCCTTATTTTCATTATGTAAAAATGAGAACAATCTAAATATCCAAAGGTAAGAAATTGGTAAACAATCTTAATATAGCTATTTCATGGATTAATATGCAGTTGCACAAATATCCCTAAGTGAAATTGCTTATGAAGTGATGTGAAAAGGGGCCTCAAAAATCAAATACAGAGGTTGGAGCGATAGCACAGCGGGTAGGGCATTTGCCTTGCACACAGCCGACCGGGGTTTGATTCCCAGTATCCCATATGGTTCCCTGAGCACCGTCAGGAGTGATTCTTGAGCTCAGAGCCAGGAGTAACCCCTGTACATCACCAGATGTGACCCAAAAGGAAAAATAAATCCAACACAGCAATATCCTAATTTGGACTTTGCTTTAAAAATTTGCATGAGGACCAGAGAAATAGTACAGGACACTTGCCTTGCCTTGGAAAACCCCAGTCCAGTCCCAGCACTGCACAGGGTCCTCAAGTACTACACAGTGATCCCCAGGCTTAGATGCAGGAATAAAGCTCTGAGCACCACTAAGTGTAGTGCCCTCACAAGTTTTGTACTTGAGCTGCAATACCATAACAGGAAAATAGCTCATTCTGAGCTTTATTTATTCTTTGAGACCCTTGGGGATCCACCCTGTCATTATTACACCCTAAGTCCTTCCCCCATGGTCCTACCCTGCACCTCTGGTTTTCAGCCACACCCCCAGTGTGGACATGCCTTACATGCTTGACTGTTTGATACACCACATTTTTATACACAGTACCTTCTTCCCTTTCCCTCCAGTCAGGAATGAGATCAACACCTCCCCACAGGGGTGTCCCAAGTGACCTGCTGAAATTCATTTAGTCCCTGGACATAGTTTCAAGGAAGCACATTTTAATTCAACTTTCCAACAAATACAACTTTTGCTGTGCAAAAGTCCCATGAGGAAGGAATTGATATAAAGAGACCCTCCAACCAACATTGTGGAAAACGATGTATGGACTTTCTATTTGTAGGGTGGCCCGGAGAGCTCTTTACCCTGTGACCATGGACTTGTCTGCAAGGCACTGCTCTGCTCTTCTGCCTCCAGACGTTTGTTCCAGAGATTCTGTACCAGTACAATGCTGAGACCTACCCTTTGCCAAACCACTCTCCGTGGTCCTCCGGCAGAACTTACTGCTCAGAGCTCACCAGCTCCTCTCTGAATACTTGTTTGAAGCCACACACCACCCAACTGTTTAGGAAAAATTATGTGTGATTACTATCTAGAAGAATCTGGGAAGGAGGTATATACTTGTTGATGGCTTTCTCCTAAATTATTTTCAAAAATGTGTCAGAAGCTCCAAAATCCAAAACAACAATATCTTAATTGCAATTCAAAACTTTAAAGAAAACAAACAAACAAACAAAACCACTTGTAAGTTGGCTCATTTTTGGTCTGTTTGCTTATTTGTTTGCTTGGGTTTTCTTTTTCTAACTTCTTTTGTTGTTGTTAACTGATTGTCGTTAACTGCTGTTGTTAACTGCTCTGAACCCATTTGGCAACAAGAGCTGACAACCTAAATTCATTTTGCTCACAGTTTGATCAAAGTCAATATAGGTTAGTGTGAGACTTTTAACTTTTGTGGCAAGTCATGTGTTTTGATACAAAAATGCTAATGTCTGGATAGCATTTATGTCCTGGTTCCTACAGGCATGCTATATCCTATACATATAGTTTAGGGATACTGTACTTATTTTCTGAAACACGAACAACTCAAATATAAAGTCCTCTGGCCTCAGCAGTTTTAAGTATTATTAATTAATGATTACTTGGCCAGATAATCAATTCTGGATTCTGGACTTGGACATTCAACGATTGTAGGTTTCCTCTAAATAAGATCTTTGTACTCTAAATTCGAGTTTCCTGATTCCTGTTATGATTTCCAAGGCATGCATACTAGTTAGAAGCGTTGTCTTTAATCACCAGTCTCTGCTATAAAAGATTTTATTTTCTTGCCATGTGGTGGGGATCTTCCCCGACTGCCCCAGAAAAATACTTGTTGCCCTATTGACGATGTCTGGGCAAAGCAGCATGAGTGAAGACATCATACACCATGGTGGGGATGTTCTATTTGTTTGTTTGTTTTTGCTTGGTTGTTTTTTTTGCATACTTGGGAATCAAATCTAGGGTCTCAAACATGCAAGAAATGTGCAAAAACACCATGCAACTACACAGACCCCAGGGACTGAGTTTTAAAAAGTCGTTGAACCTGTGTTGGGAGATAATACAGTGGCTAGGATGCATGCCCAGGGTGTGGCCAGCTCAGGTCCAAGTCCTGACACCACATGGTCAGGTGCAGCCCTGAGGATCCCTAAGCTCTGCTGGTATGGCCATGGAGGTCCCCAGCACTGTCGGGTAGGGTAGCATGTGTATCACCAGACATACATTGCACGCTCAGACCCTTGCAATGAACCACTAGCTCAGTTGATGGAGAATCAATGTTAGGGCCCTGGAGCACCACCTGAGATTCCCCCTATCCCATGTGCATGCACGCGAGCTTGAGTACACACACACACACACACACACACACACACACACACACACACACACTCGCGCGCGCATGCATGCTCAGGTACCATTAACCAGTTCAATTTTGTTCTTTCTCTTTGCCATGTCTGGATGAAGGCTGCAATTTCATATCGGTCCTAAAAAGAAGAAACAATGACTCCATGCCATAGGCAAAAACTTAACTTCCAGTGCATAATACCACAAAAGAGTTAAAAACCATACATGCTTTGAACAAGGTATAGTTCAAAGGGGTAAATCTTTATGACACTGAATTTGCCAATAAATTCTTAAGTATAACACCAAATGCAGGGACAATGAAAAAATGGACAAATTCAATCTAATTTAAATATGTTTTTGAATCAGAGGACATAATTGAAAACTTAAAAAAGGGACAAATAGTACAACTGATAAGTCACTTGCCTTATATGCAACCAAGCTGGATTTGATCCCTCACACCGCATATGACTCCCTGAGCACCATAGGAGTGATCTCTCAGCACAGAGCCAAGAATAAACTCCAAGCACAACCAGGTGTGACTAAAAAAATTAAGATTTTTTTAGTCTAAAAAGCATAAAATATCTGTAAAGAATATAATGCAAAGACCCTAATAACTGGAATATATAAAGACGTTTTGCAAATGAATAAAATGAGAAGCTCATTTTAGAAATTAAACAATTCAGTTGCTTCTTCTGCCAAGGAGATCTACAAATGGCCAACACACACATGAAAAGATACACAGTGTGATTATGTCATTAAGGAGATGCAAATCCAAACCAGAATGAAGGGCTGCTGTTCATTTCCTAAGATACTTTGAAAAATGGAAAATAGTAGGTGTGGGTGAGGACGTAGAGAGATTGGAAAACTAAACAATGTTGGTGGGATTATAAATTGGGGCCTCCACTACAGAAGGTAGTTTGGTGGTTTGCCTAACACATTTGAAATGTACTTATCATAGCACCCAGCAGTACTCCCAGTTCATCCAGTAAGCATATCCCTAGATATGTACCACAAACTGAAAACTGGTACTCAAGCAAAGAATGCCAACACTTCACTGCAGCACTAGTTACAACATCTAAAAGGTAGAAGCAGTTCACACATCCATCAATGAATGAATGGATAAAGTATGCAGTGAAATTTCATTATATGCTGATCTCATTGTATGCTGTGCAATGAGGTTATATTGAACTAGAAGGAGGAAAGAAAAGCATGTGCTGCAACATTAATGAATCTCAAAAATATGATCCTACGAGAAAGAAACTTGGTCCCAGATCTCACCTCGTGTCTGAGTCCGTTTTTAGGAAATGTTCAAAGGAGGTTGAGACAGATCACAAATCAGTGGTTCCCAATTGAAAGGGAAGACGGGAACAGGTTACCTTAATAAGGGTTTTTTTTTTTTTTTGGCTTTTTGGGTCACACCCGGCAATGCTCAGGGCTGACTCCTGGCTCTGCACTCAGGAATTACTCCTGGCGGTGCTCGGGGGGACCATTTGGAATGCTGGGGATCGAACCCGGGTCGGTTGCTTGCAAGGCAAATGCCCTACCCGCTGTAATATTGCTCCGGCCCCAAAGGGCTTCCTTTTGAGGTGATATAAATGTTTGGAGCAAGATATGTGTTGCAGAAGTTGTATCATGGCAGGAATGTACTGAATAACACAAAATTATTCACTCCAAAGTAACTATGACATAGAAATACCAGGTTAGTTGCCATAAAGGAGAAGGGAGGAAAAAGCACAGTGGGCAGTACCAGGACCTCAAACCCTCCACCTAGGAACCTCCTGTCTAGGGTCCCAGGTGAGGTACAGTTGGGTAAGATGCTGTTTCTTCACACGGGGCCAGTCAGGGGAGATCTAAGGCCATCGGCTGTACCGGCCATTTCCTCTGGCCCGAAGAGCCAAATCCATAACCTCAAGATGCTGTGACATGGTTACTTCCTTGGGAATCTAGATGTGACATGGTTTGAGATGCTGCTTTTTCTACCCCTGCCCTACCTCCGCCGAGGTCTTCCCTGGAGGCCAGGCACTGAGGAGGGTCTGGGCAGACGCTCACTCAGAGATTCTGGCATCTGTTCCAGCCAGCAGGGTGCCATAGCAGTGGCACTGGGAGGGTTCTCTGCTGTTCTGCAGATGCTGCCACTGCGGCCCTGTGTGAGGAGGGGCAGCACTGTGTGTGGGTGAGGGGAGCTTAGCTTAGACCCGGCTCCCCACGGTGATGTGGGAGAAGACAGCTTTTATGAGATTTTTATGCTCAAAACTGCGCATGACTGTGCAAGGAGAGACAGGGAATGAGAAAGTGGATTTTTCTACTCTTCCAGAGGAAAGACATCACATTCTCAAGAGAGTTAGTCACCTTGAGAATTTGAAGATCTTAAGTCCTCAAAAGTCAGGCCCCAAGAACAACCTGGCATACACAGCAAATGGGAAAGCTATCAATAATGAACCGGAAGCAACAGTTCTCCACTTGGTCCTCAAAGAGAAGTTCAGATGAGAAGCGGAAAGGTCCGGAGCACATTTGGCTAGTGGTTCACATTATAAACCCATTGCAATCCTGCAAAAATGCAAGTAAACCCAACAGTGGAAGTCACTGCCACCTGCATAGCCTTCCAAACCCACCAGAGGTGTGGAGAATAGTTCAAGAGCATACATTGGGTGGGTGGGGGGTGTGGGTAGGAGGGATGCACATTTCTGATTTCACAAGAACATCCAAATGGAAGGGAAGACTGAGTAACCGTATTAAAGAGAAATGGGAGCATGTTTGTACCAGCGAAGAGAAGCGGATCAGCCCTCTAAGTAAACACTTGCTTCAGATGCGCAAATGGGCTGCTGGTGACTCCAGGACGGAGATTGAGAACTTGAAATGGGGCATGAGAAGGCAGCTAATGAGCCCTTTCAAGATGAACCAGAGGAGTTAGGAAGGAAACGTTTTGTGAAGCAGCAGAGTGAAACTCTTATTTTTTTTAAAGCTTTCAAGAAGGGGGGAAAAAATCTAAGGAGGCTGGGAGATAGCTCAGCAGTCAGGGGCTTCTACTTTGCATGTGATAGGACTCAAATTTGTTCTCTAGCACCGCACATGTCCCCCCAAGGTAGGGGTAGAGGTGGGGGGCAGCAGGGCGTGTCTTGGAAACCCCCAAGCACCACCAGAATGACCCTGGTAGTTTCCAAGCAGTTCCACATCCTGGGACGCTAACATTGAACTCTCCAGCCTGGATAGCCGAGAATTTCTGGGAGTGACCCCCCAGAAACCCAGAACACAGTTCGGGAGCTTCCTGCAATAAAGAAATGGTATAAACAGAGGGACAGACATAGAAAGATTGCACTCATTTGTGGGATTTAAAGTAATGGAACGCGAGACTTACACCCAAGAATAGCAGAGATGTGTACCAGGAGGATTGCTCCATGGCTTGGAAGCTGGCCTCGTATGCTGTTGGGGAAAGGCAGCTCAGATAGAGATGGGACCACCAAGTAAAGGGTGCTTGGAGGGCCCACTCAGGATGGGAGATGTGAGCTGAAAGTAGACTATAGGCCGAGCATGATGGCCACTCACATAATGGCCACTCAATACCTATATTGCAAACCACAACACCCAAAAGGAGAGAGAGAGAGAGAGAGAGAGAGAGAGAGAGAGAGAGAGAGAGAGAGAGAGAGAGAGCAAAAGAGAATGCCCTGCCACAGAGGCAGAGTGGGGGGGGGGGATGAGGTGGAGGTGGTGGAGGGATACTGGGATCATTGGTGGTGGAGAATGGGCACTGGTGGAGGGATGGGTACTCAATCATTGTATGAATAAAATGTAAGCACAAAAGCTTGTAAGTCTGTAACTGTATCACATGGTGATTCATTTAAAAAATTTTAAAAATTAAAAAAGGAAAAACAAAACAAATCATCTAGCATCTGCCTATGGCAGCCAGGCTTGAATAATGGTGGAAAAATTCAAAATAATAGTGGTGGAAAGGTGTAATGGTGGTGGGATTGGTATTGAAATATTGAATGTAATCAATTAATGTGAACAACCTTATGAAAATAAAACTTAAAAATAAAAACAAAAAGAAATGGTATGTACACAAAATTAACTAAAAATTAACTAAAGAAACTAAGAGGACAGACACTTAAAGATCATGCAAAAACTCTCCGAAGCAACATGTTCCTCTGCAGCCGGGAAGAACCAGAGCCCTGCAGAAACCCTGCAGAAGCTTCCATTCTTCTAGGTACGTATCAACAAAAACGTATGTTCCCCCATATCTAATTTGCATAGAATTTTCATCAGAGAGATAGAGAAGACTCTTTCCAACGGTGATGGATACATTAGCATGGCACATGGGCATGCTACTGTAACAGAAAATCCAGGCAAACATGATTTTCAGAAAAATATCGAGTTATTGGATACTAGCAAAGCTACCGTATTTCTCCAGGAACAAAAAGTTCACAAGATGCAGATGAGAACTCTGCTAGCTGAGAAAGAAATCTGAATCGGGTGAGAAAAAAAATCGATATGCTACATGTGCACACGCGTGTACACTCGCACACGTGTGCACACATACACAAATGGTTAAGGGGAAACAAAGATTAGGGAGATTATCCTTATGCCCTTCCTGTTCAAAATGGGACATGGGGTATACCCAAAGGACAGACTCAAAGGACAATCAGGTACTTTTCAAACAATCTAATCCCGAGGAAGGAAAAGAATCAGACTGTGGTTGGGGGCAGGGAAGGGAGGCGTCATAGGACTCTTTGCCCACTGTTGACCAGATGCCCTGTGCAGGGTCCCTCCAGTCTGGCCAGCTCCATCCTGACTTAGCAGGATAGGAAAGACAGCCAGGTCCACCTTGCCTTACACTCAGCTACCCCACACAATAAGCAAGTGGCAACTGAGGCAGGTCTTCCTGAAGACATGTCTCAAGGACTTCAGGATTCCTTGTCTTTGGGAGCATAGACGAGGTTTCCTAATGATGGCCCCTGCCTACCACTAGTCTTCCCCGAAGGAAGGGACATAAATTTTTAATTTCACCAAACATGAAATTGAAGTGTTTCACCTGCTCATTGTTCTGACTTTTAATCAGTCTCCTTGAGATCCGGGGTGATCTTGATCTTGAAGATCAAGAATGAGGAACTTTTCTCTCCTGAAATGGTGTTTATTTTGGTCTCTTCTAGTATCATCCTAGTAAGGGATTGACTCAATAAAAATAGGGCAAAGGGTCATGGAGTAATGAGTCACGATGATAGAATATATCCTGTGAAAGCTCCCATTTAATCCAATTTGTAGGTGATATGGACAGAGTACTTTGGTGGTTGTTAACTACAAAATCCAGAAATGCAGTATCTGGCCTTATGCTGTTTAACTTACCCCGTAACATCCACTGTAATAAAAGTTTTACATGAGAAATTTCACCAGTGGAAAGATTTTAAAGTTAAGGTGCATTTCTTCATAATGAGGGCTCAATACCCTCTGGTTATAAGAGTAATATTCTTTGCCATTATAAATTTTTATTAATGAAAAAAAAACAAGCAAACAAGCTTTTTGAAAAAGGCACATGAAGGCAAGCAGAACACTAGTAACCCTGTTGGAAACAGCTTGAGTAAGGGCTCAGTCCTGGCTAATGTGAGGCGCTGGGTTTAAGGGAGTGTTGGTCACCACTAATAGAATCCTTCCCAATCAACTGAGACCACATTTTTACATTCGAATGACAATACCCTTCACATCCCCAGGCTCTGACAGCCCTGTTCTGCCACATCTCTGTCAGTAAAGAGCACAGAAACTTTCTGTGAGGAGTCACTGCATCTGTGATCCCAGAGGAATGTTCAGGGAAGTGGAGGGAGGGGGGAAGGCAGGTGGTAGCAGGGAGCCAGGGGAAACAGGGGAGTGAGGTGAGGGTGACAGCAAAGCACTCAGCTCCTTCCCTAAGCCTCCTCATTGGAAAGTCACTCAAATCCTGGTTTCCTGATTAAGGGTTCTTGGGAAAAGAGAGTCATAACTAAGAATCACCCAACTTTCCCAGCTACTCTCTCTACTAGCTAGTAGTCTTTCTCTCACTTCCGTCCCAGCTCCTTAGCCAAAGAAGCTTCCAAAGGAGCTACTGTTTCAGGTCAGAGAGACAGTGCAGCAGGTAAGGCACTTGTTTTGTACAATACTGATATGGATTTAACCTCCAGTACCTCAGATGTTCCCCCTAGCCTGCCAGAAGTGATTCCTGAGTGTAGAGCAAGGAGTAACTCTTGAGGAACACTAGGTGTGGCCCAAAAACCAAAACAAAACAAAAAAGAGCTAGTGTTCCTTTGAACCCTTTCCACATATCAGACTCTGTCCTAAGATTCTTCCGCAAGTTTCCTCTAAATGCTACAGCAGCCCCATGAAGGTTCATTAATAGCCCCATTTTATGGATGAATTGTCCAGAGTTTAGGACATGCTGCATTCAGTAAGTGCTGTGGTCTCAGTTGATTAGGAAGGATTCTATTAGTGGTGAGCTGTCGGAGAAGGCACCTGGAATAGAGAAGGGACCACTAAGTCAATGATGGTTGGAAGGATCGTTCAGTAAGTAAGTGAGAGAAGCAGATCCAGTTCTACCACCCCAAAACTCCATCACTACATTAAAACTCTTTTCATCCCAGCACATCTCTTTTTTTCTTTATTGAATCACCATGGACATACTTACAAAGCTTTCATGTTTGAGTTTCAGTCATACAATGATCGAACACACCCATCCCTCCATCAGTGCATCCACATCCACGTATAAGCAAATATCATGGCTTCATCTTTCCTAATAGCTGTATAGTATTCCATTGTATAGATGTACCAATCCACACCAGTCATCTGTTCTCAGGCACTCGGGTTGTTTCTAGATTCTGGCTGTTGTGAGCAGTGCTGCAATGAACATACAAGAATCCCAGCACATCTTAAAGGGTGTTGGGACCTTGGGAAGTATCCTCTATTTAACTTCACATTTGCTCCAAAGAGTCAGTATTATTTCCCAGGAAATCAAGCCCCACATCAGTGCACTGACTCCCTTAGAGATTCCATGTGCTGTATCAGAGGTTAACTCACATCTTATTCATCATGTGGATTCCTGTTTAAGGATAAGAGTGAGTCTTAGCTGACACCCAAGGATAGTAGAGACAGGGCCAGGAATATTGCTCCATGATTGGAAGCCTACCTCATGAGCTGTGGGAGAAGGCAGCTGGAATAGAGAAGGGACCACTAAGTCAATGATGGTTGGAAGGATCATTCAGGATGTAAGATGTGTGCTGAAAGCAGATAAAGGACCAAAAGTGATAGCTTCTGAGTATCTGTATTGCAAAACATAATGCCCAAAAGTAGAGAGAGAGTATGGGGAAAATTGTCTTCCATAAAGGCAGGGGGAGGGTTGGGATGGGTGGGGCAAATACTGGCGACATTGGTGGTAGAAAATGTGCACTGGTGGAGGAATGGGTGTTTGATCATTGTATGACTGAAACTCAAACATGAAAGCTTAGTAAGTGTTGCTCATGGTGATTCAATAGAAAATTAAAAAAAAAAAAAGAGTGAGTCTGAGTTTGGGAAGGGTATGTCCAGGGCTTAAAGAGCCAATGCTACTCAACTATTACAGAAGGATGAAGCCTTACCGTTTACAAAAGCCTGGATGGTCTCAAAGGGAGTGATGCTAAGTGAAAAGTCTAAGGGAGAAGATCAACCATCATATGGTTGCACTTATATGTGGAATATAAAGCAACAAAGCAATCAAAACAAAAGCACCTGCTTAGCTACAGAAAGCAAATTGGTGATTAGCAGAGGAGCTTGGAGCTGGGGCGGGAGGGGGTGGGGGAGAGGGAAGGCAGAGTGGGGGCTTTCCGTGGGAGTAAACGAAAGGATTCAGACTTTTGGATGCAGTCTAATCACTTCTCGGTGTGATTTCCATGAAGCAGTCTCACGCTGGTCACCTGACTCCTTAACAGTTTTATAAACCAATCTTATTTTGATCGTCTTTGCATTGAGTCATTCCAGACATCAAGTTAAAACTAAAAAGGAAGTCCTGTTGCCAGGCGCTGAGCATATGAGGACTCTTCCTTCTTTGCATTGTGTACCTCCATCTGTGAGCAAGAGGTCACGGTGATGTCAGAACCGCTGTCCCCCAGTGAAAGCTAAAGAGAGAAAGAGAGAGAGGAAGAAAGAGATAAAGAATGAAAGGGGGAAGAAGGAAAAGAAAAGAAATTCTCTTTTTTAAAAAAACATTTACATACATTCAAACATCCCCAGATCCAAGCTCCTTATTTGTCCCCTGTGTTTGGGTTGGGAACAAAATATTCCACAGTCCCAGCACTCACTGTTTCTATTCGGGAATGTGGGGTGAGTTTATTGGGTTAAAATCGGCTTTGTTTGGGTTTGCACCGCCCTTGTTCCCCAGGGGCCCCGCGTGGGGCGCCAACATGGCCTGGAAGAGGGGCATGTCAAGTGCCCCCCATCACGCATTGTCGCTGCGCAGTGAACTGAAGTCTCAGAGGGGAAGAGAGAGAAAAAAAAAAGTAATTCCTCATTTTCATCCTGAACGGGATCCCCCTTCGCTTTGGCGGCTGGAAGCTGCCGTAATCCGCATTCACGGTACCCAGCTCCGGGTTCCTCTCCGCGTTCTCTCTGCCGTGCTGTCATTGTCTTCTTATCTGGGCCCCGCTTCTTCCAATCGCACTCCTTGAAAGCTCTTTCACCGACAAAAAAAAGGACCAGCTCTATAAAGGCTAACTTGGGCCCATTCTTCTCTCTCTCTCTCTCTCTCTGTCTCTCTCTCTCTCACTCCTCTTTTTTTTTTTTTTTAAGCTTTCCAACGGAGCCAGGCTATTTAATCTTCTTGAGGCGTTCAAGATGTCACTTACCTCTGATGGTGGAGACAATGGAGAAATCCTTCCACTATGAATGCTCGGCCTTGCTGAATGCCTCCGGCCGCTTTGAAGAGGGTTCTTGGAAGCCTCTGTTTCAGCCGACGTCCTGGTGGCCCCAGTGAGGATATTTTTCAGCAACTGCCGGCATGCCTCCAGGCTCAACTCAGAGGTGAGTGTCGAAGAAAGTGGGTGGCTCTTTCCTCGGAAAGACCCCGGTTCAAATCCCTGTGCAGACTTACCCCAAGCAGGCCCTTGATTCCCCGAGCCTCAGTTTCCCACTCTGGGAAAGGGGAAAGGGCTTGTGCCTAAGAGTGTGGCAAGGACTGAATGGTTCTAAGTGGCATACTCGACTACTCCCCACCCTGCAAGTATAAGTGTGCGAAACAGCTTGGCTGATGGGTTGATTCTAGATGCTTCTGACAAGTAAGGTAGTATGTGGGGTTCGCACATGATGGAAAGGAATTGGAGCCGGAAAAAGTCACAGGCTTCCAACCTGGGTCACCTTTGACTTTCTTCTTACATCCAACGAGTCACCAAATACTGCTGCTCCTGCTTTCTGGGCCACGGTCCTGCCTCCACTTTCAGACTCTAGGTTGGCCTCTGTCCTCAAAGGACTCTGCCTAGGGCACACATCAGAGGTTGCCCCCTTGCACCTCAACAATCTATCACTCGCAGTTGCTGAGTGGGCTAAAACTCAAATTTGCTCTTGTTTTCAAGATGATGTACTGAGTTTTTCAGTCTCTATTCTTACCTTCCCCTTTTACTAATACCGCTGTCCAACCACTGGGAAATCTGAGGTCCCATTGGTACTGTTTGCTGCTGCTGCTGCAACCCCATCGGTGCTGTTTCTGGGGCTCACCAAGGTCACCTTTCCCTTCCTGTTCACCTTTCTAAAACCTTCACCTTCAAGGGTGACATCACCTATCTCTTCCACCAGTGGCGCCCCCTTCTCCCATAGAATGTGGCTACCTTCAGCTCAGCAACATGGAGTTCTAACCTTCAGCCAAGATACCAGGGAGATTCAAAGGAGAACCAGTCACAGCCTGGCCTGGAGAAGCTGAAAACTGTCTACTGGGTACAAAATTGTGTCTTCTAGTTTACAGGTCCCAGTTCATGCTAGGAAAGCCAGGCTTCGTCTTGCATGTATGTTGCCTTGGCACTGAGCAGAGCGAAGGCTCACAGCAAGGTTCAAACTCTACACAGAGTGAAATCGCACTCTGCATATCAACGATCATGACTCGTGGGTATTTAGCCAATAAAAGACTGCATGTTCGCAGATACTACGGTGATTATTCTAATGGGCTGGACCATGAAAGGAATGCTAAGCTCTATCCAACCTTCTTAATTCTGTGGCTCACAACCCCATAACTTCTTTAAAACATGCTTTTAAAGAAATTTCACTCACTTCTTATCAGTGTTTGGTCTGTATACCTATTTCACATACCCAGCATTTTCTAAAAATTTCTTGGGTGAAAAGGAATCATGAGTGGAATAAGAGAAAGAAGTGGAATAAACCTGAACTGCCACACCACCTAGGTTGGGGTCATTACACCCTGTCACCTTCACACAAAGCAAATCACTTCATGAGTCATTTCCCAGAGCCCATCCCCTTCATTCAGTTCCCATAGTGATACTGAGTACCATCAATTCCCATAGCCATACTGAGTACCATCAATTCCTATAGCCATACTGAGTACCATCAATTCCTATAGCCATACTGAGTACCATCAACTCCTATAGCCATACTGAGTACTATCATTTCCCATAGTGATACTGAGTACTATCCATTCCCATAGTGATACTGAGTACTATCCATTCCCATAGTGAAACTGAGTACTACCAATTCCCAGGGACTGGACAAGTCACCTGTTCACACAAAAAGGTAGTAATCTCATCCCCAATAGTCACTGTCACTGTCGTCCCGTTGTTCATCAATTTGCTCAAGTGGGCACCAGTAATGCCTCCATCCTTAGACTTGTTGTTACTGTTTTTGGCATAATAACTACGCCACGGATAGCTTGGCAGGCTCTGCCATCCGGAGGGATACTCAAGCTACTCTCAGTAACTTGCCGGGCTCTCCAAGACGGAGAGCCGGAGGAATCGAACCTGGGTCCACCGTGTAAAAGGCAAATGTCCTACTCTCTGTGCTATCGCTCCTGTCCCATTTGCAGTAGGCAGCGCGTCAGTCTCATCCCCACTAGACAGATGATAAAACTGAGGTGCACAGAGAGGAGCTGACCAGAGCAAGCCATGCAGTGAAGGCAGAAAGCAGCCTCTACCTACAAAGAATTACCCCCGCCCATGCCGAGAACGGCTTTTGAGAACTTGGTCGTTTGTTCAGATTAGGACGTGGGAGTTTTCAGAGCAATTCAGACTGAAGAGAACTAGTCAACCGATCAGAGAGCAGCACCGCGTGAGCATGAGCCGATGCGCAGGGCTGTCCCCAGCCCCGGGCTGACCTGGGTGGTGGGTAGACCGGCTGCCATGTGTATGAAATATACATTATGTACCTTCTCGGAGGCCCTGCGTGTGGTGGGGGTGAGCGGAGCCTTCCCGGAGCCGGGTACAACTTTTCATTTCCCATATCAATCATGAGAACAAGTTGAAGTTCAGATAATGGCAGCTTGGTTTCCCCTAATTGTTCGGGATTTAGACTGACTGTTTGCACTGCAGACTGCGGCCACTGAGTTCCCGGCGGGGGGCTGTGGCCCGCTCTTTCTCTAACAAACCCGTGTTCATGCGTCCATTCAGATCCATCACCCTGAGATAAACTGTGAATATTGCCCTTTGTCGCTGCCGCATTCTTCCCGGCATTGTGGGGGCACTATTTACGGATTTAAAGGTTCATTTGCACAATTCTTTTGTCAGCTGCCCAGGCACAGAATGGCAAAGTAAGGACTGCCTCTTCTTTCTGGGTTACTGCCCCAGAGCTCTCCCCGAGCAGAATGGACATGCCTGCCCCTGGCTTAGCATGAAGAATGTCAATGCGAAAAGTACATTTTTTAAATGACCTGTCTGCTTCCGTGGTCAGGGAGGTCACCAGATCACTGGGGGGCAGGAATGATGTTGCCACCCACTCCTTGGGCAGTGTCACAGCCCTGAAGGCAGCGTGGGGTGGAAAGAGGCACCGTGCACTGCAGCGGGGACACCCCGGGCAGAGACCAGGTCACTTGCTCTGTAGGCATCGTCCCATTCCAGACTCCAGCTTTCTGGTAGGTGTCCACAGTGCTCGCTGGACAAGCAGAAACCGAGGTGCTGTGAGTTTAAGGGATTGTCAAAGGCCACACACACAGCAAGGACAAGGCAGAATCTAACTTCTCCCCCCTCCCATGTTCTACTCTGCTAGAGTTTCAGTCAAAATCAAACAGACGCTGAAATGATCAGGAATTCTTGTGTGACAAGACTTAGCCCAGAAACGCCCCTGCCTAATTGTCAGGGAGCTCTGGGGTCTCTCAGAATCCTGCAGTCCCTGAGGTACGCTCCTTCATCCCCACCACCTAATGTCTCTTTTGAGATCTCACCCTGATTTCCGCTTCTGCCAGCATCCTGATTCTCACACACGGGTGATCTGTTTGCCTCTGCACTGCAGACTCCTGAGGGCTGTTTGAAGGGTCCTATCTGATCTTCCCTGTTTAGCACGGACCCTGTTGAATCACACACACACACACACACACACACACACACACACACACACACACACACGCCAAACATTCCTGAAAGTGTGAATGGATGAATGACTCTCAGAATCATTCTGCACTGGACCACATAGTTTCTGCAATTCTACTTATAAGAAATGAGAACAGGCTCAGTGAGAAAGGGGACAGTTTTGTAAATTCACTTGCTGCGGTCGGGAAGGACAAAAAATAAAAAGAAAGAAAGATTGTCAGTCAGATTCAGAACCCTAGAAAAGATTAATTTGTTTTCCATGAAAGACTTGTCTTTATCTTTTTATTTGAGAAATGGGTCCAAAATTTATGTTAGAATACATAGAATGTAACCAACTGCCTGTGTACCAGGAAGTTATACTTTAACAGATGCTGGGTTCATGCTTTAACCTAAAATGTAGTTCCTCAGATATTTCATTTACCAGTATCAGAGAAAACAACTGCAGAAAGAGTTCAAAATCCTTTCCTTCAAAATATACTAGCAATGCTATGACCAATCTGAAACACAGATATAAATTTATGCAAAAATGTGTTCATCACAGCATTGCTTATAAAAATAGATAGATGAATAATCAAAAGTATAACTTGCACAGGTTCATTCACATGGAGAGGGTTTCATAAATATATTTGAGTCATACTTTCAAATAATAATCCCAAAGGACAAAACTATGCATGCTTTATGGACCAAATTATCAAATATACCATGTATCACTATATCACTGTTATCCCATTGTTCGTCAGTTTACTCCAGGGGGCACCAGTAATGTCTCTATTACACTCAGTCCTGAGATTTTAGTAGCCTATAATTACTTATATATCAAATATATATATAAATAAAATGTACATATATACACACATACATATATATATATATACACATATATATGGAAGTGGAAGGAAAAATATATATTTTTTTGCTTTTTGGGTCACGTCTGTTGATGCACAGGGGTTACTCCTGGCTTTTCACTCAGGAAATTACTCCTGGCGGTGCTCAGGGACCATATATGATGTTGGGAGGCAAACGCCCTACCCGCTGTACTATTGCTCCAGCCCCCAGAAATAGAAGAAATTTGGGGAATTGTTAGCATTTCTAATTGCTGGAAAACAAGATTAGAATAAAATTATTGAAAACTAGTAATTTATTCTTGATTTGCCATAATCTACAGATTTTATTTCACTGTATCACTGTGTCACTGCCATCCCATTGCTCATTGATTTGCTTGAGCGGGCACCAGTAACGTCTCCATTGTGAGACTTGTTACTGTTTTTTGGCATATTGAATACTTCTTGGGTAGCTTGCCAGGCTTTGCTGTGTAGGCGGGATACTCTCAGTAGCTTGCTAGAATCTCCAAGAGGGACTGAGGAATCAAACCCGGTTTGACTGCATGCAAGGCAAACACCCTACCCACTATGCTATCCTCCGGTCATTATTTCAATTAATTTAAAACATTTTGAATGAGCACCTATGATGGACAGAATGCTGGGCTTGTAAACTCCTTCAATAAAAGGCACACCTAACTGCATTTCCTGCACTTGGTGGCAAACTTCCTGCCATGGACCAGTCCTCCTGGTCCTCATTTCTACTGTTTTTGGGTATTATTCCCATACTGTGTGATCTTTTCATGTTCCACAAATGAATTCAATCATTCTATGTCTGTCCTTCTCCCTCTGATTCATTTGATTCAGCATGATCGTCTCCATGTTCATCCATGTATAAGCAAATTTTATGACTTTATTTTTTCCTTACAGCTGTGTAGTGTTCCTTTGTGTCGATGTACCACAGTTTCTTCATGCACTCATCTGTTCTTGGTCACTTAGGTTTTTACCAGATTCTGCTTATGGTCAACAGTGCTACAATCAACATTAAAGAGCAGATGCCTTTTCTGCACTGTGTTTTGGGGCTCCAAGGGCATATTTTCAGGACTGATATTGCTGGGCCATATGGAAACTCAGTTTCTAGGTTATTGTTTTTCGGTTTTTGCTTTTTGAGTCACACCCAGCGATGCACAGGGGTGACTCCTGGTTCTGCACTCAGGAATTAACCCTGGCGGTGCTCAGGGAACCATATGGGATGCTGGGAATCGAACCCAGGTTGGCCGCATGCGAGGCAAATGCCCTACCCACTGTGCTACTGCTCCAGCCCCAATTTCTAGTTTTTTAAGGAATGTCCATAATGTTTCACAAAAAAAGACTGGACCATTTAACTTGCCCACCAGCTGTGAATGAGAGTCCCTTTCTCCCCGCTTCCACGCCAGCACTCATTTTTCTTGTTCTTGTTGAATGTTTGCTGCTCTCTGTGGTGTGAGAGGATATCTCATGGTTGTTTTGATTTGCATCTCTCTGGTGATTAGTGATGTAGAGCATTTTTCATGTGCCTTTTGGCCATTTGTACTTCTTCTTTGAGGAAGTTTCTGTTCATCTTTTCTCCCCATTTTTTGGATGGGGTTAGATGTCTTTTCTTGTAAAGTTCTACCAGTGCCTTGTATATCTTGGATATTAATTCCTTGTCAGATGAGTGTTGGGAAAATAATTTCTTCCTTTTTGTGGATGATTTTTGTATCCTGGTGCTGAAAGGAGATAAAATGATATGCATGGTACCCTTTAATAACAGTAGAGCTAACCACAGTGCCTAAAAGGAAAAAAACTTAAAATAGAGAAGAACAGTGTCTGGCATAAAGACAGGCTGGGGTTGGGGGCTGAGGGAAAAGTAACTGGGGACATCGGTGGCAGGAAATGTGCACTGGTGAAGGGACGGGTATCGAAACATTGGATGACCAAAACTCGGTCATGAACAGCTTTGCAACCGTGCACCTTATGGTGTTTCAATGTTTCAAAGAATAGTTTTGGTTTTGAAAAGGCACACTGTCCTTCTGAGTTGTGCACACCTTCCTTCCTCTGGGAAGAGAGAAGGGAAAGCTACAGATCGCAGAGTCATTCTGAAGTAACTACACAAAGAAACTGTGACAGGGAATTCGAAGGAGTCCAGGATCTGAGGCAGTGTTCAATGGAGAGTACACGGGTGATGAAACGGAGAAGAGAACATTGTTGTAGGTGATGTTTGTACAGTCTCCAAACAGTGATGAGGCTGAACTACAGACAGGGAAAAGGAAGTCAGTATGTTTAATTCTGTGATTTCTTCATCATTTTATTTCTTCATCATTTTAATTATTTATTTATTTAGCTTTTTGGGTCATACCTGGCGATGCACAGGAGTGATGAATCCAGCGATGCACAGAACTCCTGGTTCTGCACTCAGGAATTACTCCTGGCGGTGCTCAGGGGACCACATGAGATTCTGGGAATTGAACCCCGGTCGGCCACATGCAAGGTAAATGCCCTACCCGCTGTGCTATCACTCCAGCCCCTTCCTCATCATTATAACTAGCTCCCTTCTCTGTACCCTCAATGCTGAAGAAGATGGTGATGGTTTGGGTATATCAGGTGCAAGGAAAATGGTTACCTTTACCCATGAATCTTAGTTATCTTAACCCAATCAAGGTAACCTCATCCTCCTCGTGCCACTCAGTCATTCTGATCATTGAGGCTCAGTCTAATCACTACATGGCATTCCACCAGACAAACAACTAGCTCAGAAATTTACATTGTATTCCAATGAGGCACAAAGGGAATTTGCCAGTATTTCTTGAAGAAGGGAGGAAAGGCTGACAATCAACACTCTTTTAAGGGAGTATTCCCAAGCCAGCTCTCATGTTCCTTATGGACAGAGATATATGTTGATAGAAAGCCTGAAAGACCTCTGCAGCCATTTTGGCAACATGAAGAAAGCCAACACTGAGAAAAAAAAAAACAAGAGATGAAAAGAAACTGGATAAGTTTCAGGGGTGATGTTAAGCAAGTAGGCATTAAGCAAAGTTGTCTAAGATATGAAAGAATGTGGTTCCTACTCTAAACACAGTGAGTCAGCATTGAAAGAAGTCAGGCAGACTTAAAGAAATCTAAAGGCCCAGAGAGATAGTACAGGGCATTTGCCTTGCAGGCAGCTGGCCTGGGTTCAATCCCCAGCACTCATATGGTCCCCTGAGCCCACCAGGAGTGATTCCTCAGTACTAAGTAATTCCTGAACATTACCAGGTGTGGCCCAAATACCAAAAAATGGAAAAAAGAGAAAAATAGTAAGGAAATCTGAGCTCAAGATTCAAAAAGAACCCGGGGCCCAAAGAGAGATAATTGGATAATGAAGATGTGGTAATGCAAACACTATGAAATACCGCTCAGTTATAAGACAAAAATCTTGAGCGCCATACTAAACCAGAAGAAGAAGAACATCAGGTGATCTAGCTCATATGGTATATAAAGAAGTAAAGCAAGGAAACATACACTGTTCTATAAAAATCAAGTCTTAGATATTCACCCAAGAACTGAGGTCGCCAAAGGAGGATGTGAGTTTAAAGGGTACAAGAGATCCAATAGACTGCTGTAAAGTTTACACTGGTGCTGGGATTGGTATTAGAAATTTGCATGCCTAAAACCCAACTATGAATAACTTTGTAAGTCACAGTGCCTTCATAACTCAGTGTTTAGAATTAGAGTTTAAAAAGGGAAACCTGGAGAAACAGAAGTAGGGAAAGGAACCGAGAGAACCGAGAGCTTCCAGAAGGGTGTGACTAATCTCACTGAAAGTTGCTACAAAGTCAAGGACGAATACCCTTGAAATGTGCTTTGGATTAATGATTTATATGACTCAGAGGCAGGCGCTGGTGATTCCAAAGTGAACAAAACGAACCATTTTCTTGATTCCTCAGAGGTTACATTCTAGTGAGAGATGAAAGGCAACAAAGAAGGAATGTTTCTGGGGCAGGAGTGATAGTACAGACCTGAATTTAATCCCCAGCACCCTATATGTTCCCCCTAGCCCTACCAGGTGTGATTCCTAAGCACAGAGCTAGGAGTAAACCCTGAGTACTGATGGGTGAGGCCCAAATAGTAAAAGAAAAAAGAAAGAAAGAAATTTTTCCGTGAGGATCAATGCAGTTTAAAGAAAAAGGACACATAGATAACTGTACCTGGGACAAAAGATGAGAAATTCCTGCAGAGATCTCAGCAGGCCACTGAGAGAATACAATGGACAGCTGAAGGAAGAGGAGGACCCAGCCCTGCAGTAACTTTAGGCCAGACCACACAAGAACAATGAAAGCCTGAGATGGAAAGGAGGTGGGTGTGTTTCCGGAGGGGTGAACAGGCCCGCAGTCTAGGTAGAGTTGGCAGAGGGCTGAGAAGGAAGAGGTGAGGCTGGCCAGAGGGCAGAAGCTGACAGGCAGACAAGGACTGGGGTTTTCGTCTCAATGTGGCGGAATCACTGATAGTTTTTAAGTCCATGATCAGGAAGTTCAGTCAGTGTGGAGAGCAAGAGGGAAGTGGGTAGACTTTGGGGGACACTTCTCAGCTGCCTAGGAAGGAAGCTGCGGAAATTCAGACCAGCTGGGTCGTCAAGAAGTAGGTAAATAATAAAGATGTCTGAGAGGCAGTTTTGAGAAAAACCTAAGAATTTAAATTAGCGGTAATGGTGGAGGGAAGCATTCAACCAGGAAGATGAGGTGATGCCGAAAGGTGCCAAAGTGTTATGAATGAAACCCTATCAGCAACATTATTGTAAACCACAGCGCAGACACATACACACACACACACACACACACACACACACACACACACAAGCAGATATTTATGTACTCAGTCTAGAGGCAGACTTCGGGGTGGGAAGTAAATGGGGGTGAAGGGGGTTTAGTGAAAGGAAGTGCACACTGACAAAGGGGTTGGTGTCAGAACATTGTATACCTGAAACATAACCATGAATAACTTTATGATTTAATGGTGACTAAATTTTTTTTTTAATTTCTAGAGTCCCAGATGGCTCAGTGGCAACAGCACCTGCCTTGGAAAGCCCAAGACCAAGAGCTTGATCCCTGACACTGCCCCCATTTACCGAGTACAGCCCCAGAGACTCTGCTGTCTGAGTTGTTCACCACCCCCACCTTACCCCCATTGAGCATGTGTTTTCTGGCACACTGCTGTCAGGTATGTGCCAACTTGCAACGAAAGATGTCAGAGCATCCCAGCCAGGAGGACAGACCATCAGATCATGCAAAGGCATCAAAACTCAATGAGTTCATAACCCGGGTGAGACCAGGTACGAGCATCACCTCTGGTGCACAAACCCCCCCTACCTGGAGCAACAATAATGAAAGGCTGAGGTGTGGAGGATCCAAACTCAAAGGTCCAGATATGCTCCTTACACTTCCAGGAACCACTAACTCTGCTCAGTCAATTCATGAGGTTTATCTACATGCGTGGAGAACTTGATAGATACCAAGAGCTATGATCATGATGAGGAAAGAGCTAAAATGGATAGGACCCTGTCGGCAGGCAGTAGGAGGCATGTTTCATTTCATATAAATGAAAACCCACACAGCAATGGAACGCTAGTTGCTTTTCTGTCTTAATAGAATACCCCATTCCACACTTGTCACGTGACCTTCGGCTTTGGTCACAATCGTCCCATTTAATTTCCTGCTTTTCCATGTCATGTCACTAGGTCTTTTGTTTTTCAACATTACCAGTAGTATATTTCCTCTATGGGGGAAATAAGTGCCTTAAAACACTGAGTGATCCATCTATTGCATTTTTATGGGTGCTGTGCAGATTCATCCTCAGACCAAACAGGGCCACAGATGTCCTAAGGATCCATATGTATGTCTTCCTAGTGTAGGATATAAGTTGGCAAAGAACTTGGAAGTCAGCCTTTTGAATTCCTTCTCCAAGGAAGGTGCCTGTTTCTAGACTGAGGAGTTGGCGAACCTTTGGGAGTAGTCTAGGAACTAGAAAATCTTAAGTCCTTTTTCTGCTCCTTCCTGTGCATCCTCAGACAAGCTATTCATGTCTCTGATCGTCACTTCACCCACTGTAATAAAAGCTTCTGTCAGTGCACTAAACAGTCTTACTGCAAGGATCAATGAGCTTTCAAAGCTGCAAGCACTTTGAAAGCAGAGACATGCTAAGTAACAGGAAGGCCCTGTTTACTCTGGAGCCTTTGGCATCACTGTGTAATGGTACTCTCTCTGCACCATTACTTCATCCTCGCTTGGTGCAGGCCTCATGCTGGTGAGCGGTGCCAGCAACATCCTGCCAACATCCTCTCTGGAAATTGTGCCCGCCGGACTAGAGCAGTTCACTGGAGGCCTCTGCATCACGAGGCCACCTGCAGGGGCACCCAGATCCACACATCACAGACCAATTTTCAGGTTCTGTGATTAAGGAGTTTGGAGACCAGGCAAGTGCGAAAAGTTAGCACCTTAATTGTTGAAAACGCTCAAAGATTCCAAACTTGTAAATCATGAAAGGCCACTGTTTAGCAGACTGGAATGCTTTTGAAAAAGGCCAGTGATCAGAGATTGGCCTCGTTAATAACCACAGTAAAACTAGCTCTTGAAGCTCAAAGATGCAGCTAATTAGGGCTGAAAAATTCAACCTCAGATTAAGAGTGTATGGGTGTGTGCACGCACGCTCTGTGTGTGTGTGTGTGTGTGTGTGTGTGTGTGTGTGTTTCTGAAGTGTAAAAGCTTTTCTCTTCGAGAAGTGCCTAAGTATATTTTGGACGTGTTCCAAGATCTACTCTAAGACAAAACCAGGACTGCAGAAATGTCAGAGTGGGGTTAATGAACTCCTCAGAGCATCTGTGTGCCCATCTGTCCAGTAAAAAGGAATAAGCAACTTCCTCACCCAGAAAGTTGCCTTATCCTATACTTTCAAACACCCTCCAAAGACTGAGATTCTCCAAGATTGTGTTCTTGAACTTTCCTGGTGTTTGAGTTCTTTTTTTTTTCTTAAGAAATAATGTAGACACATAACCAGCACTGCTGGCACTTGAGAATTTATTGAGTCTGTCTATATGTTCTAGATAATGGGGATTTAGATATGAACACCCGCTAACCCCTGCTCCCCCCGGAAAAACTGTATCTGCTGCTGCTCAGAGCCTGGTACAGTGAGAAGTTCAACATATGTCTAGCTCTTCTGTTTTCAGAGAAGAGATTTTTCTCCTCAGTAAAGGTCAACAGCAATCAACCTAAGATTTGCCAGCAATGGAGATTAGACACAGGACCAGTGATCATTGCCGTCTTATTGGTTTCGAATTCAAGGTCCAACAGCCTAAAAGCATGACCTTGTTAATATCACGGTACGCCAGTGAAAAGTTCCAATAGAAAAGAAAAAAGAATTAGGACAGTGAGCTCAGCCACACCACTCCCTACCTACTTTCTTGTCGTGGATTCTATTGTCGATGCAAAAAGGGTCATGGACCAAGCAATAAATAAACGCAGAAGCGCAGTGTGAGCTTTGCATCCTGAGCAGCATTACAGATGCCAGAATTGTGTTACCGGTGCCCTTGGAAGCGGGCAGGAATGGGGAATGGTACTCAGGGAGGAAACAGTACTTCCGTTAGGAGCCATCAGGGAGGTGCTCTGGGTGGGTGCAGGGTCCTCTGGTCTGTGGTTTGAAGGATGATCTGCTTCTTGCAGCATGAAAGCAGGAGAGTAGTTTTGACCCATACTGCAGAAGTGTGGCCCATCGGGAGCTCCCAGGCCTTTCTTGGAGAGGGGTCTAAAATGCACATAGGAACTGTGCAGCCAGACCCCGTGCCAGGCTGTTTCGAGGCGTCCCGGGAGAGGGAGGGGGAGACCCCTCTCCACCCCAAGGGACCCAGCCCCGGCAGCTGGAAACCTCCAGAACTCAACTGCCACCAGGATCACTTCTGCTCTTCACGTGCTCGGGCCGAGCCTCACTCACAAGTGAGCGTATTCCTGGACCACACAGTCACATTTGCAGCCCTACAAGAGCCCATACCTCACACCACCCATACTCCAAGACTACTGTACCACATTAAAGTAGGAGGCAACCAATCTGAGAGGGAAATATATATTTTTTACAGATACTTAAATGGCCCTTGGGTGAACTACAACAATCTTCACACTGTTTCCTCTAAGGAAACTTATTTGAGGCATTTTCAGCAGTTTTTCATAACAAAAAACACAAAATAAATTGTTTGGGTTCTACTTTGGGGCAGGTGTACGGGTTTGGGGTGGAAACATCTGAAATATGGTGGTGAGAAGGTGTAATGGTGGTGGAACTGCTGTCCAAATATTAAGTGTAACCAAATATTGTGAACTACTATATTAAATTAATTAATTAATTAAATGTGCGTATCCTCCCCAGACCTATAGAACCAGAATTTACAATTAAGTAGAATACCCTGAAACCTGGGAGTTTGAATGTGGGGGAGGGGAGGAGCAGTACTCTAGATCACACCTCATAATCTTTGATTTTGAAGAACAAATCTAGGGATGGTAGGCAGCAAGGAAAGAGACAATGTGATAGAGTCAGAGCACCCTGAATCCTCATGTGCAGGTTTTAATACTCTAGAAAATGTGACTTTCTGCCTGCCTGCCTGCCTGCCTGTCTGTCTGTCTGTCTGAGTGTGTGTATCTGTCTGAAACTTGGTATCTTTCTCTTTAAAACTGGTCAACAAGCTGCACTTCACAAGTCTTTTTGGAAAAACAGTGACTCCGAAATGTGGAAGTGCTCTGGTGCTGAGTACTCGAGCCGACAAACATTCAGTATGTGTCTTTTTCCAAGTAGTTTTATTGAAAACAAGACTGGTTGATAGCCCCCAGCTCCCTCACCTGGGCTCCAGTACAGTGCAGTGGTGAGAACCAGCCAAGTGTCCAGGGACTTGCACACCAGGACTAGTACCAACAAGGCAGTCACGTGGGCAGCCGGCAGCCACCCACCTTCTAGAGTCTGAATGTCCAAGAGAACAGGAACTAAGCAAGCAGAGTCTGTCCGCACAGAACCAAAGACACAGTATGTGTTCCTTAGGTAGGTGTCCGAAAAGCAGGCTTTCTCAGTCTTCTTCCAAGGGTGGCCCCTTCCCACCTTCTTTTCTTTCTTTGCCCCCCACTCATCCTACCTGTTGGCCTCCTAGCCTAGTTCCATGGCTCCCAGTTATTTTATGTTTCCCCTTTGGCGCCCTTAGAATATCCTGAGGGTCCCACAGGAAGCCTTATGAAATGCTGTTCCAGCACTCAATCCTTGCACTCCGTATGGTCACCCCTGTGCCTGCCAGGAGGGATCCTTGAGTGCAAAGCAGGAGTAAGCCCTGAGCACAGCCAGGTGTGGTTAAAAGAAGAAGAAGAAGAAGAAGAAGAAGAAGAAGAAGAAGAAGAAGAAGAAGAAGAAGAAGAAGAAGAAGAAGAAAGAAAAAAATAAAAGAAAGGAAGAGAGAAAAAAGAAGAAAGAGGAGAGGAGAGGAGAGGAGAGGAGAGGAGAGGAGAGGAGAGGAGAGGAGAGGAGAGGAGAGGAGAGGAGAGGAGAGGAGAGGAGAGGAGAGGAGAGGAGAGGAGAGGAGAGGAGAGGAGAGGGGAGGAGAGGAGAGGAGAGGGGAGGAGAGGAGAGGAGAGGGGAGGAGAGGAGAGGAGAGGGGAGGAGAGGAGAGGAGAGGGGAGGAGAGGGGAGGGGAGGGGAGGGGAGGGGAGGGGAGGGGAGGGGAGGGGAGGGGAGGGGAGGGGAGGGGAGGGAGAATAAGAGGAAACAAAAGGGAGGGGAGAGAGGAGGGGAGGGAAGGGAAGGGAAGATGAGAAAAGAAGTGCTGTTCTAAAGCACGGACCCAGCTCCTAGCACTTCTTATCATGGTAGTTTGAGCCCCGCAGAGTGGCCATCCTATGCTTAGAAACGAGGCCAACCCAGTTTCTCACTAACTGGGACCCTGGAATAGTTCCTATAAACTCTGAGACTTGACTTCTTAGCTTGGAAAACAGGATCATTGATATCTTTACCCCGATGGATTATTGTGAGAAAAACATTTGGCTGGAAGAAAATGAGTCACACAGATGTGCCTCTCCACAGGCCTTGATGCTCTTTGCAGCACTTAGAACTCTTTATTTCCGTCACTGCTCGTTTACTGTCTCTCTCATCAAACATCGGCAATCTCTGAAAGCAGAAAATCTGAAGATCATGTTCATCATGGTATTTTCAGCACCTAGAACAGAGACTGGCACAAAGAAAGTGCTTAATAAGAAACCGTTGAATGAATAAGTTATTAACATTCCATAGGCCCAGATATCGATCTTTGTGGAGCTCATTTAGATTTTTGTGTCTGCAATTAGAATTACAACTTCCAGCCAACCCTGCTCCCCGTACTGACATGCTGAGCTGCGAACCAACCCGGACGTGTATGTGTGACTGCAGATGGCAGAGTGATGGCCTGTCCCTTCCAAGATTCAGTCATGTGAGGCAGTGTGGCTTCCTTGGTGGCTCGGTCTCTCTGTTGCTCTCTTGCTCTTGGATCTTTTGCTCCGAGGGAAGCGGTGTCACCAGCCGCCCTTCGGAGAGACTCACATAGTGACGACTCAGGTCTCCTGCCAAGAGCCATGTGAGAGAGGTTGGAAGCACATTCCCAGACCCTTCCAAACTTGCAGGCTCGAATTCCAGTTTGACTGCAATTTCATGAGTGATCCGGTGCCAGAACCACCGACGAAGCCAAAACCAGTTTCTGACATTCAGAAACTGTTGGAGATAATAAATGGAGTTGTTCAAAATCACTCAGCTTGGGAGGACTTGGAGAGATAGCTAACCCACTTCTCCTGAACGGTCTCCAAAGCCCAGCTGTTAACCCTGAGATCCCTGGATAGAGGGAAGGCGAAGGAGCAGAGGAAAAGCAGGTCAGAAAGCCTGTAGTAAGAGGAGGCATCTCCTCTTTGAAAACAAAAGCCTCCTTGACTTTTGGGAACCATTATTGGACCAAAGGATTCCCTTTGGGTGAAGATTTCACAGCCTCCTCCCGCCATGATGCAGTACCATTCTCTAGCTTATGAGACTTTTTTCTTACTTGACAATCTGCTTTGAACTCTACGGACCCCTGAGATCTGATTCAAACAGTGAAGCAAACTTTACTAAAGGTTTAGGGAAAGTATGAAATAAAGAATTCCACCCTTGAAGAACATGTGGTTGACAAAGAAACACATTTATCTCTTGCTGTTAAGTGTGCTTTCTTCTTACCTTTTAACCTGCCTCCTGATACCTTCCAGAACCCACCACCTTAAAAACAGAAATCTCCTTCTCAAAACTGTGGCTGAGGAAAAGGCTCCCAGTGCCTGACCTCTTGCCACATTCTTAAGCACCCACCACCTCCTTGATATTCACTGGCACTGAAAAAAGACCAGAAGTCAAGGCCTGCTTCCCATTGACTTTAGCTGCAGACATCAAACTTGGAGATGTTGTTCTAACATGTGCTCTGCAGAGCAACATGATAACCTTTGGGCAGTTTCTCCTACAATCTCTCTCGACCAGCCAGCTATTCTCAGAAGAACCCCTCACCAAATTCAAGCCTTTTCCCTCCTCCTCTCATCAAGTAGAAAGACCAAAGAATGATGTTCTTGACCCAGATCTTTGTTATATGTGGCAGAAATGGTGGCCAAGCCATCTAAGATTAAATTAGATCAGGCATACAGTAGGATGGTCAGTCCTAGAAACACCATCAGGCACTCTTCTTGGTACAGTAGAAACTCTCTTTTCTAGTTACACAACCTACTAGCAACTTCCAAGAATAACAGTTGCATTGCGTCTCTGTCCCAAAGTGTACAATCTCATATTGGTGTCTCAGGCTGATCCAATACAGTTATCTATTTGATACTGGAATTTCCAACCCTACTAAATCTTCCTGGACATGCTAAGTGACACAATGTCAAGTCCCTCCTAAGGCCACCAATCCCCACAGGGTATCTCTAACATTAGAAGTGGCTATTGAGTAGTATTCTCCAATGAATGCTTGTGCCTAATGCCTTCCAATATTGGGGTGCCTCTGCCTTCAAGTCCCATGTGACTTGTTTTCTCCTGTTTCATAACAGCCCATCCAATAGATGAAGAAAGGGGGAGGGGGCCGTGTTGCTCTTATACCTTCTTCTTCACTCCTTATATTGTTTTGTCATTACTCTCATCAAATTATTCACTCCTATCTCTTTGATCCCCCACAAAAGTCCCTGTGGTTTAATATATTCAGGTCTGAACATAATCCTCTAGGCAAGGGCTGTCGGAGGTGAAATAAAGCTGGACTTCTCACTTGACAGATATCACCCAGGGAGCAGAAAGATAGTACAGTGGCTAGGATGCTTGTCTTGCACACAAAGATGACCCAGGTTCGATCTCCAGTGCCCCATATGGTACCCTAGGCATTACTAAGAGTGATCCCTGAGCACAGAGCAAGGCATAAACTCTGAAAACTACTAGGTGTGGCCCAAAAAAATAACTAAAATCATCATCCAGAGTTTGAGGGATGACTCGGTGGCTAAAATGTGCTGACCTTGCAAGCATGAGTTCTGATCCCACATGCAGCACACAATCCTGACACTTCTACTACTTGAGACCTCCAGTGCTGCGAGAGTGTGTACTCTGTGCTGCAAGCGCCTGCAGACACCGCAACTAAAAGGTATGCGAGCAGCATGGCTGAGGCCCCTGACACCTGCTGAGCACAGGAATAGCCAACACAAGTAAGGTGAGAAGCTCCAGCTCACTGCTACAATAAAAGGGAGGAGGTGTAAGGAGGAAACGAACAAATAAAAACTTAAAAATAATGAATTCATCACAGTGATTCTATTGCAATAACTTGAGTTTATACCATAGCACTTAAACCCTTCCTGGTTGCTTTCTATATAAACTATCATTAATCCCAGTAACAACCCCCAAGTTTAATAAGCTTACTTAGGAGACCTGATTCAGGGACTTAGAGTTGTCTATGTCAGATTTTTTTTTTCTTTTTGGGTCACACCCGGCGATGCACAGGGATTACTCCTGGCTCTGCACTCAGGAATCACCCCTGGCAGTACTCAGGGGACCATATGGGATGCTGGGATTCGAACCTGGGTCGGCCGCGTGCAAGGCAAACGCCCTACCTGCTGTGCTATTCCTCCAGCCCTCTATGTTCGATTTTACCCATTGAATCTAGCCCATATTTCAGTCTCGATTATTTTATTAAAATATTTCAGACATATAAACAATCATAGATTATAATAGAGTGACCCCCTTGTGCCCATCTGTTCACATTCTGGTTAAGAAGAAAAGTAATTTAGATTTCTTTTTTTTTTTTTGGTCTGGATCACACACAGAAGTGCTCAGGGATTACTCCTGGTGGGCTCAGGGGAACACAGGTGGTGCCAGGGATCAAACCCAGGTTGGCCTCATACAAGAAAAGTGTCCTACTAGCTATACTATCACTCAGGCTCAATAACAGTAATCTCGTAATCTTACATACCATTCTCAAGTTTTGTATGAAAATCTTACATACCATTCTCAAGAACCCACCAGTGCATGAAAATTGACTTTTGTGCAAACAATAGCATTAGGAAGAATTAACAATGGGAAGAAGGAGTAAATATTTGCATTTAAATAATAGACTATAATTTTAGCTCATGGATTTTGTTAGATATAGTTTCTAATTATAACAAATATAAAACATCACCTGATACACACCCAAAAATTGGCATTTAAAAGTTGGGATGATTAAGTGACCTAAATGAAGTGACATTTTGCATTCCATTTAATATTTGACACTAATAGATTTTATATTTACAAAACCCAACAGAAAAATACTGAAGAGAAAACAAAACAAAACAAAAATACCCTATAGGGTGTAGGTGCTTGATTTGCAGATGGCCAACTCTGGTTGAATCTGACACCACAGAAAACCATTTGGATATTATTGGAGTTCCCACTCCTTATTCCTTTTTCTTTCCCCAAATGAAGTTGCCATGTTGAACAGGTCAATTATCTCAATGTATTTCAATACATTTTTAGCATATCATGTTGTTTACCTGATTTCTAACTTTCTATGAGTAGTCTGATATCTGACATGTCCCTCTGAAACTTGTTTATTTTTTCACTCAAAAATGATTTTGGCAGGCCAGGGAGAAAGAACAGGCAGTAAGGCTCTAGCCTTGCATGCAGTTGACGCTGATTCAATTCCTGATACTAAATATGGTTCCCCACCCTCAGATCCCTTCACAGCATTGCCAGAGGTCCATTCCTGATCATAGATTCATGAATAAATAGCTCCTGAACATCACCAAGGGTGGCCCACAAATAAACCAGAACAAATATTCTTGGCAGTTAATCACGTTGATATGTGTAGTTATTTTGTTTGTTGGACTGAATGTGATACTTTTTATTTTCAAGTTGATGGTCACTAAGGTTTGTCTTTAACTTCCTCAGTTATTCAAAAACAAAGCTGTTCTGAGTATTATTAGGTATATTTCTCTCAACAAACAAGACTATCTCTAGTCCTTTGGCCAAAGAAGAGAATTAGATCATGAATTTCTGCATTTTCTGCTTTATTGGATGTTGTCCATTTGTTTCCTGAAGTGGTAGAACAAGTTAATTTTCACTGGCAACTTAACAAGAAGTCTCAGCATTACATCTTCCAATAGCCAGTCTGTGTCAGCCTTAACTTCTTAGTCAATCTAATGGGTATAAAAAATTTCTCATTACAGTCTTATATTTAATTCATCTATCATTTGCCTCTGATCTTTATCTTGCCAGCTGATGACATTGCCTCCCAATTTACATGGTATATGTTTTTAAGAATGTCATTGGCTATAAATAACAAAGCGTAAGTTAAAAGCAGCTTAAACATACAATAAGAAGACTAACAATGGGTTGGCTTCTGGGCTAGTCAACTTAGTTGCATAATGATCAGTAGCTTCCATCTTTCTTTTCTCCCCTCTTCAGTTTTGGTCTCCAGTCTGTCCTCTCATCACGTTGTCCCTCCTCCTGTGCCTCTTTTTATGAGTGAAGAATTTTTTTTTTCTCCAAAGCTTTCCAATGTTCCCAGTTTCTCTCCCTACCATATTGGTTGAGATTGCTTTCCATACCCGTGACTAAAGTGATGACAAAAAGAGACTGAATTCCTATAGTCAGTTTAGATTCAACATCACTCACCCTTAATGGCGGGGAATAGAATGATCTCTGCCCACCCCCAAGGAAGAGCAAGCCACCAAGCAACTCCAGGGCTTTCTTAGTAATAATGAAGGGAGGCACTGGCTGTTGAGAAGCAAAGACAAGTTACCACCACAATTGAGAAATGAGGCTCTTTAAGCTTGAAGTCTCAAATATCCTGAAGTCTCAAAACATTTTTCACTCTGGTGACCAAATGCCTTTCCCAACCCCCAGGGATACCAGCAGTTTCTTTGAATTTCAACTCTGGAAATGTTGACTACATTTAGTCTATTTTTTATTATTAAAAGACCATGAGATGCACATTTAGAAAGTTGCTCATGACTAGGTTTCAGTCATACAATATTTCAACACTTATCCCTTCACCAGTGCACATTTCCCGCCACCAATGTCCCCAGTTCTCCACCCTCCACCATGTCTTTATGGTAGATACTTCTCTCTCTGTCTCTCTCTGTGTCTCTTTCTGTGTCTCTGTCTCTGTCTGTCTCTCTATGTCTGTCTGTCTGTCTGTCTGTCTCTCTCTCTCCCCTTTCTTCCTTTTAGACACTGCGGTTTACAATACCATCATTGAAGGGTAATCATCACTTAAGCTCCTTTCAGCACTCACTTCCTGTCCAGTGTGATCATTTCTAACTATTATTGTCATAATGGTCTCTTCACTGTCCTGACTGCACTCCCTCCACCCTTTTCTTATTGCAAGCTTCCTACTATGGATCAGTCCTTTTCACCCTCATTTCTATTGTCTTTGGGTATTAATCTTATACTACATTTTTATATCCTGCACTTGAGTGTGATCATTTTATATATATCCCTCTCTCTGATTCATTTCACTCAGCATGATACTATCCACGTTCATCCATGTGTAAGCAAATTTCATGATTACATTTTTCCTAATGGCTGCATAGTATTCCATTGTGTTAATGCACCATCAACTTTATCCACTCGTCTGTTTTCAGGCACTTGCATTGTTTTCAGATTCTGGCTACTGTGAAAAGTGTTGCAATGAACATAGAAGTGCAAATGTCTTTTCTGTGTTGAGTGTGAGGCCACGAGGGCATATTCTCAGGAGCAGTAATGCTGGATTGTGTGGAAGCTCAACTTCTAGTTTTTTAAGAAATGTCCAAATTGTTTTCCAAAAGAGTCAGACCAGTCAACATTCCCACCAGCAGTGCAGGAGAGTCCCTGCTTTCCTGCATATGTGTCAGCATTGGTTGCTCTTTTTGAATGTGTGCCACACTCTATGGTGAGAAATAGTATCTCATTGTTGTTTTTATTAATTTCCAGTTTGTTAAGGAATGTCCATATTGTTTTCCAGAAAGGTTGACCAGTCAACATTACCACCAGCAGTGAGTCAAAGACCCTTTATCCCCCCCACCCATCTGCACCGCATTGGTTGCTCTTTTGAATGTGTTCCAGTCTCTGTGGTATGAGATGATATCTCATTCTTGTTTTGATTTGCATCTCCCTGATGATTAGTGATATAGAGCATTTTTCATGCCTTTTGACCGTTTGTACTTCTTTTTTGAAGAAGTTTCTGTTCATCTCTTCTCCCCATTTTCGGATGAGGGTGGATAGTTTTTCTTATAAAGTTTTATCAGTTACTTACATAACCCGGATATAAACTGCTAATCAGATGAGTGTTGTATAAATAATTTCTCCTATTTTGTGGGCTGTCTTTGTATCCTGGTCATCTTTTCCTTTGAGGAACAAAAGCAAAAGCTTTTTAGTTTAATGTAAGTAAAGGATAAAAAAATATGTCATGAAGCAAGGAAAGTCACTTCAACAACTGGAGTTTGGAAAACTGATCAGCTACATGCCCCCCCCCAAAAAAAACCAACTCAGACCTCTTTCTAATGCCATGCACAAGGGTGAAATCAAATGGATTAAAGACCTTGATATCAGACCTGATATCCTAATTTCCTCTATCAAGGTAGATAGAAGAAAACACAGACAGAACTCTCCATGACATTAAATCTAAAGGCATCTCCAAGGACCAAGCATGTAGGAGAAATAATAAAGAAATGGGACTACATCAAACTACAGCTAGTCTTTAAATATATAATTTCATAACTCCTTCCAACATCAATTGCTTCTTCTTTCTATGCCAACTGTTCCCAACCAAACAATTCTAACTTTTTCCTGAAACTTTATCCAAATTATTGCTAGAAACCCAGTACCTATTCTGTGTTCCATGGAGTAGTCTTCCTTGGACACACAGCCTCTCCTTTCCTGGGATGGAAGCTGATATCCACATTTATTCCTTTAGCTAACCAACCAATTCTTCTCAAACTATGGCCATACCCAATTTGCTTATAGTCTTTGAGGATAAGTCTCTCTAATCCACAGTCTCATATTGGCACTAACGACAATTTTTTGAGCCTTTACAAATTATTTCCACTTGATGTCAAAATAAACATTATCATTGAATCCTCTGTCCTCTGAGACCAGAAAAACACAGATATTTTAAAATGGGCACGGGAGACCAAAAGTTTTCCAGGGTGCTGATTCATTACTCATCAGCCACATCAGTGATTAAATATTTAAGTGCCAGGGAGTCTGTGATTAAATATTAATTTCCAGCTAGTCTGCTATGAAATATTCAAGGGGTGGTGAGCCTGAAGTGTGCAGCTTTCAGCTCCGAGTAAGAAAAGCCTCATCAAAAGCTGGACTCAAGCTGATGGCATCATAACATGAAGACAGTTGAAGACGAGTTGAAAAAAATGTGCCACGTCCAAGTTCACCCAGATCCCTGGATACACAGTGCCCAACTGTGTTGACTAATCTTTTTGTGAGCCTTCCTCTCATAAGGAATGGCATCTAAACCTACTGGGTGTACTTTATTTGTGGGGAGGGTGGAGCTGGAGACAGCACACTGTCTATGCTTAGAGCTTTTTCCTGATTCTGTGCTCAAGGATCTTTCCTGGAAGTGCTTGGGAAACTATATGCAGCGCTGGAGATTGAACTGGGGCTGGGTGCATTCAAGCTCAGCACCTTAGCCCCTATACTCTCTCTTCAACTCTACTATGTGTGTTTTAGGGACGGGAAAATTTGGCACAGGAAGGTGAGGAGTTCTCTCAAGGTTTCAGGATCAGCAAAGAAACTTTACCTGAGTTTCAGGTAAAGTTTCAACAGGAAGCATTTTCAACAGGAAGTATTTTCTTTTAGGTCTCAAAAGAATCCTGGGCAAACCCCAGCAGATAATCTTTATTTATAAGTTGCAGAGTGGAGGAAGGAGAGGGATAAAATCATTGACTCTAGAGTTTCAAAGGAAGAAGATTTAATACAGGAAATAGATTATAAAGGAGAGAGGACACCATAAACAATTGGGGGAGAGGGGGTAGATTACGATAGGAAATGGGCATGTGGAATACTTAAATTATCAGATGCTGATAACTCATTCCTGAGCCAATGCTCACAAGCCTAGTCCGCTGCTGAGTTCCTATCGGGAGGTGGTTCTTGATTGGTTCCAGAGCAGCAAAGAGGTATTTGATCAACCATAGCTGCAACAACTGGAGTTCAGAGTCACTCCATCCTTCTGCCACGACTAGCAGTAAAGTCAAAATGGCAATCTCTTGGCCTTGCCACCTGCAGAGAAAGCTAAGAAACTTTGTGTTGGGCTGGAATGGTAATATACCGGGTAGGTGCTTGCCTTGCACATAGATGGAGCCAACCCAAGTTTGATTCCTGGCATCATATATGGTCCCTTGAGCACAAGAAGTAATTCCTGAGTGCAGAGCCAGGAGTCAACCCTGAGTACCACCAGGTGTGCTTCACCTCCCCCCGCCCCAATAAAAAAGAAACATGATTTGCAGATTTACAGCTCAGGAGTGTATAGAAGAGTGAGTGTAGAGCAAAAGATAATAAAACAACAACAATAATAACTAGCAAGCACAGTCCTTGGTTACCTGAGGGGGAAAAAACTCCAAGTTAATCAAAGTGAAGGCAGACCACCCAGGTTTTTGCTGTTGTTGTTTTACCATCAAATGAGACCAGGTCTCATCTTTGGAATTTTTAAACATTTATTTCCCTAGGGTTTGGGATTTAAAAATAAAAAACAATAGGAGGTCACCCACTTCTCTTTTCTGAGTTTACCCTAGAACCAAACCTGATGGGGTTAATACTTGTCAAGTGCGTTTATGTGTACAGCTCAGAAATGATCACAAATCAGTGTGAGGATCAGGTTTGCAAAGCAAAACTTGGATAAGGACCAATCCTGAGCAGATCACAGAAAGTTTGCACTGTCAAGGTACAGAGTGATCCCGAACGCATGCCAACCTCTCACTTCACTGTCAGGAAAGCTGAAGGCCACAAAGAGAGTAGGACTCCTACAAGACAGGTGCAGCTGCGTCTGGGTCATGGGGGCTTCTGTTCCTGGGGTCACGCTGTGTGTGAGCCTGGTAAGCTTGTCTTTCAATCTAGATGATCTGGTTGGGTCTCTATTTCTCACTGTGTCTTATGCATTTCTTTCATCTCCCCAGTGAATTAAAACTAGAAAGAGAATAATTCATTTCACATTTATTACAGTCTATAATGCATTTTCATATCTATTCTCTCCCCTGCTCCCAAAGAGAATTGGAAACAGTGGGGAGTGTAGACCAAAGGCAGAGGCATCACTCCCGTCTCTAATGTGCAACACGCGGCCAGGTTTGGTGACTAGTTCGAGGATGCACAGTAGAGTGTCTGTCTTAAACTAGATGTCCAGGAAATTGAATAAGTCAACCAATGAAAACCGGATTTGGCCATGGCCATCATTCATTAAAAACCAGGGCTGCACAAAGAATTAATTGAAGTTCAACCATAGGAAGAGTTTTGTAGGAGAGGCATACATGGGGTATAGAGGAAATGGAACCAAAGAGGGAAATGTTGACTTTTGTGAGTTTTGGTTTTTTCTTTTTTTTTTTTTTTTTTTTTTTTGCTTTTTGGGTCACACCCAGCGATGCTCAGGGGTTACTCCTGGCTTTGCACTCAGGAATTACTCCTGGCGGTGCTTGGGGGACCATATGGGATACCGGGGATCGAACCTGGGTCGGCCGCGTGCAAGGCAAACGCCCTACCCGCTGTGCTATCGCTCCGGCCCCGACTTTTGTGAGTTTGAAGGAAAAGAGGTTGCTCCCAGAATCCACAGGCATCTGAACATCTGCCTACTTTAAGAACTCTACTTACAAAAACCACTAGATGTAGACTGCTGCTTCTGAACTCCCTAGCCCATCACCCACCCACACCCACACCCACACCCACACACACACCCACACACACACACACACACACACGCACACACACACACGCACTCACCCCGACAGTAATAAACTCTTTGGATTTGAGGGCAGCAGAGTCGCAGCAACAGGTCAGTGGATGCCACCAGGTCTTTCTGTCTGGTGTCCATTGCCCACATCACCCCATGTCATTGCCCATTCTACATCCCTACCATCCCGTTCCCGGGTCTCGGGGGCTTCTGTCCTCATCTCTTCCCCCCTCCCCACCTTCCTTACACCCCATTGCTGTAAAAACAGACAGATCCTACCGGCCCTGTTTCCCCATCCCTAATCCAGGGTGACATTCCAGGCAAACCACCACATCGGTCTCCTTTCTTTCGCTGTTTAGGGCCTGCTTTATGCTGACTCCATGGCCCTTGTTCTGAGACAAGGGGGAAGATGTGCAGTCTATTACCCTTATAAACCAGCTCCTTTCTTCCTCTCTCTGCCATTTAAAAGGGCCTTTCTATTTGACTGAACAAGAAAAGGAACTCTAAGAGGGGAATTAACATTGTCCCCATTATATTGTCCAATTAACACTTGTCCCGTCAAAGGCTGAGTAGGAAGCCGGGAGCCTTGGTCAATGAGAACTTTTAATCCCTCAGGTAAATGCAAAGTCGCATTGAACACGATCAAAGGGCAGATCTCAATATATTCTCTCCCCAAGCCCCTCCCCTCCCCCCTCATGCATAGGACTGTACAAGGCTGCTAAATTCGGGTTTGAATGAGTCTCAACCTTCCTTTGTGGCCATGTTGGGTGAAAGTGTGGGGGATGGTTGATGAGACATTTAAAAACTCACACCCAGGCTCTTAATTACATTCCAGACAAAGACACCAACACAGACATGGTGAAGTAATGACGACCCAACCATCTTCTTTTTGAAAAATCTATTTCCTCTCTGCAGGTACTAGGCCCGGGACTATTATGAACAAAGTAAATTATGCAAATAATTAATCCTTTCGAGAGGTGGAATTTGGGGGTCAGTTTCTTCCTTCTATAGAATCCAGGCATTCCCTGAGATCTGACCCATGAGAAACTGACTGGCAAGTAGAATAGGGACTTAAGCTGGAGGGCAGGGACTCTGACACACTTTTTCCCAGGTCCCTCTACCTCTGTTTCTTTCACCTAGTAGGTGCTTAAAACTTATTTACACATGAAGGTATCTGAGAAAGTGATTTACATAAGGATTACTTGAAGGTCCCTGGTCTCCTTCCAAAGGTTGCAATTGGTTAGCTAGATTTTTTAAATAATTAATTAATTAATTAATTAATAGAGGAGGAAAGTAACTGGGTGTTGCATGCACAGGGTCTCTGGGTGAGCTCACTTAGAAAGCTCATGCTTTTGTTATCACTAGTGATTCCCAGTACTGACAGGAGTTTCCTAGCGGCTGGTGCAAAAGGAAAATCGCAATTCATCAGCTGCAAATTATCTGTTATCCATTGAGTAGCTACTTGAGTACATTTAAAAAGATAGGGATGCAAGAGAAGCAAATCTGATACCCTGGTGTAAGCATATTACATGGAACTTTGTAGGGGAGGGGCCATGGGGGCATTAATTTAAAAATATTTTTTAAGGCACTGTGGCTTACAAATTTATTCATGACTGAGTTTCAGTTATACAAAGGGAATTTTTTTTAAAAGGTGAGGACATGTTCCTCACGTACACCTCAGTTTATGGAAACATGGCTAAGGAGTTTTTGAATTCACACAGAATGGTCTAAAGGGAAGAGATCTTTCCCTGAGACCGGCCTTGGACAATTCAGCTGCAGGGATGCTTCAGGCGGCAGTTCCGAGACCAACACTATAATCAGTGGCTTGAAGAACAGATCATTTTGGAACCCCCCCCCCCAAAAAAAAAGTAAGCCAAAAAGGCCACAGTCTGGTCACACTGACGAAGCTTTGATCAGGTTGTCCCACAAAGCTTGAGGTCTTTATAGTGACTGAGAGAACCAGACTGTTGTGGGAGCCAAACAGTCAATGGCCATCTACCCGTCAAGAAGCATGAAAGCTCTGTAGGCTGATACTCAGCAAGAGCCGAGAGACAAGAGCTTCAAATCCATGCACACCCCGTGTGACACCAACCACACACGGGACCTTGCTCTGTCTCCCTTCCTAGGTTCCTTTAGCTAGCAATAGTTTCTCCCTTCTGAAATTATTCCTTGCTTCCTTCAGGAATATCACCTAATCAGAGAATGCCCTGCCATCTTGTATAAAGCATTCTCATCATTTCCCTTCCTACTCCACTTCAGCTCCACCGTTTTGTCTTGGTCCTCAGTGAATATTGTGTGTGTCTGTGTGTCTGTGTGTCTGTGTGTGTCTGTGTGTGCTCCTTGTCTCTCTTTGATTACTACTCCTTCTCCCTCAGGTCTTTAATCCTCTGTTTCCTGGGAAATGGTCGTGAAATATTTATTGAATGAATGAAATGAGGTCAGAGAGGTCTAGTAAGGTATGTGTAAGTGGAGTGAAAGGAAAAAAAAAAACACTTTGAGAGTTGGATATCTGGAAAGGAAGATTGAGCTGGCTTTGCTGGGCAGGAAGGCCCTGCGGGAGGGTGGTCAGCATCAGCGGGGCATTGAAGGACCAGGAAGTACTTGGATCGTAGGATAATTAGAGTGGTCATATAATTTATCGCCCCCAAATCGGACACTTTGGGAGTGAAAGGAGAGCTATTAATAATTATACCAAGGTAACAGGCAGAAAATAAGAGTGTTCCAGGCAAAGCAGAATTTATGGTCACCCTGAGGATGATTAACCAGAGAATGAGGGACAGTCCTGGGTGAAGGTAGAAGTGTCTGGGTTGTATTCTGAGTACCCTAGAGGGGACAGAGTCTCTCCTGGAAGGAGCAGATGTCCACAGGTCATTCATCCTGGAGGTACCTTGCCCAGGTTCCATGACACAGAGTAAAAGGAATTGTTCTCTGTGAAGCATTTACCAGGTGTCACTTTCTAGGGCCACATCTGGAGCCAAGAAGAGCTCCGAGGTAGGTGCTGAGAGAGTAACCGTGAGATGAGAATGAGCTGGATATCAAGTCCCAGATTAAAAACCTTAACACAAGTTTTTCTAATTCTTGTTATTGCAGAGACATGAGTGAAGAGTCTAACATGACAGCCTGATCCCAACTATCATTAGACTTGAGGAAAAACGGTCATTTGTCTGCACTTGATCATCCGTTTGCGACTGATGCAGAGGAGACGGGCTCCCCGGAGGCCAAGAGATATCCACTAATGAGATTAATAAAACATCTCAGGACAGTGATTTTCAAACTGCTTTCCTCACACCAAAAACTAATGTGAAATGTTTCAAATTCCAGGGGACTAGACTCATTAAAATTAAAGAAATCTGGACCGGAGAGATAGTACAGTGGGTAAGGAGCTTGCCTACGTATGGCCAACCTAGGTTAGATCCTCAGATCCCATGTGGTCCCCTGAGCCCCAACAGAAGTGAGCCCTCAGTCCCATAAGACATAGCCCCAAACAAACCAACAAAAATGGGCTAGAGACAGTTTACGTCCATTGACCCCCAGTTTCATGCCATTATATGGTCCCCCATGCACTACTAGGAGAGATTCCTGAGCACAGGCCAGGAGTAAGTCCCAAGCACCATCAGATATAGTTCCAAACACACACACTCACATACACAGAGAGACAGACAGACAGACAGACAGACAGAGAGACACAGAGAGAGAGATAGAGAGAGATAGAGATAGAGGTAAAATACCTCAAAACAAATAAAACAAAAACCTTACTGTCTAGACCTTTGAGACTGAGTTTGGTTTGCAGGTCCTGACAGAACATCAGAGCAAGGGGGTGCCTTATATTTTTCCAGGCGAGGGAAACAGAGAAGATTGTGCCCTCCAAAATGCACAGCAAAATGAGACTGTGATCTCTTTACCATCTCCCCCTTCTTGGTCTGCTTCCAGGGGTCTATGCCTTCTCTTAGAGCCCCCAAACATATTCTCATTGGCAAGTTGTAAAAAGAATGACTCAAAAGCTCATGGTGGTCATCCCGTTGCTCATCGATTTGTTCGAGCGGGCACCAGTAACGTCTCTCATTGAAAGACTTATTGTTACTGTTTTTGGCATATCCATTACGCACGGGTAGCTTGCCAGGCTCTGCTGCACTGGCTCGATACTCTCAGTAGCTTGCCGGGCTCTGTGAGAGGGGCGGAGGAATCAAACTCGGGTCGGCCGCGTGAAAGGTGAACACCCAACTGCTGTGCTATTGCTCCAGGCCCCAAAGAAATCCCAAAGAAACCCCAAAGAAACCATAGGTCACTTAAAAAATCAGAACTACCCCTTGATAGGTCTAGGTGCCAAAAGAGAAGAAGAGATCATTTATGAGTGAATAGGATCAGAGAGATACTATATCAGGGAAGGCACTTGCCTTGCATGTGGTCAACCCTGCCGGGATCCCTGGCACCCCCTGAGAGTTGCCAGGAGTGATCCCTAAGCACAGATCCATGAGTTAAGTCCTTGGGGTGAATAGCAGCTCCCTGAGGGACAGGGAGCTTGAATGTGTGTGTTTATTTATTTTTTTTTATCATGACTGGCTCTGGCCAAATAAGTGCAGGAGGAGGGTAAAGAGATATTTGCAGATGGTGGATCTCCAAACAAGAATGCCAAGGCTCCATGTGACCACCCGGAAAACCAATTTGTTTTTTGTTTTGTTTTTTATTGTTGCTTTTTTTTTTTTTTTGCAGAGTCTTGAGCAGAGCCCTAACTCCTGAGCAAAGCCCTAACTCCATTTCCTTTCTGAGCAAGATGGGCAAAGCAAAGGGCAGCACTTCCAGAAAATATGGGCATATGCCTGCTGGAAATCCAAGAGCAGCTGAGGCCACGAGCCTTTGTATTCCACGCTGACCTTGAGAATCAGTGACCAGAGGTGGGTAGATGGGGAATCCCAAATTCCCAGTTTCTTCATCATCCTGGGAAGGTCACAGAAAACAGGCCTACAGACTTCCATTTCCACATCTGGAAACATGGTCTGCACGCCCACACTGCAAGGTGACTTGGAGCGCTCATAGAAAAGCGCTTCCAAAGTTAGCGAATTGCCATTCTGACACAAGGTGTCCCTTTGAGCACGGCTGGGTCTCCCAAGCACTAATCCACACCAGAGCCCCCTGCTGCCCCCCACATTGAGGAACAGGTGGTTGAGCTTCAACGAGTCAGCAGCCCTGTCCTCACCACCCTGCCTTGCCTTCCCTGCCACCCAGGTATTTCATGAAGAGTAAATGACATTGCCCACATTTCACCTGCTTCCAGGGGGCCCCCATGTCCTGTCCACCATGCTGTCGCGGCCCTGACACTCCCACTGATGCCTATATGTGCAGCATCTGTCAAAATAGACCCCTGTCCACCTGCCCTGTGAGCTGGTGGGCTCAGGCAAGTCCTGTGGCCACTCAGAGTCTCTGATTTAGCTTCCACAAATGGATCTTACAGTACTCAGGGACCAGGGCCCCATGAGCAATGAATACTCGAACGAAGGGGCTGCACCATCTTTGGTCCATGGTAGAAATTTATAACTTATGACCCCCTGCCCCTTCTCTACTCATCCTTGTCCCCTACTTTCCCCTAAGATGCTTTTAGTCCTTGGGGCTGGAGTGATAGCACAGCAAGTAGAGCGTTTGCCTTGCATGCGGCCGACCTGGGCTCGATTCCCAGAATCTCACATGGTCCCTTGAGCACCGCCAGGAGTAATTCCTGAATGCATAAGGCAGGAGAAACCCCTGTGCAATGCTGGGTGTGACTCAAAAAGCAAAAAAAAAAAAAAATGCTTTTAGTCCTTAAACTGGACATTCCCTAGACAGGCTTCTTGAGTCTCTCTGAGCCCAGGATTTAATTCTTCATGGACTGGTACTTCTGCTGTCTGTGCTTACCCAACCCAAATGACACTGTCTCCATGTTGGGAATCAGGGTATCAAAACCCTCTGCTCCATTAGGCCCCAAGCTTAGGGACCAGGAAAATGTCAGAGCATACGGAAAAGTCTAAATAACTGGGGACCAGATGGCACCCTTCTCCCAGTCCATTCCTTTTGGGAAGTGGGTTCCTATTGTCCCCATTGAGCACAGGGGTCTGAAAGGCTGAGTGACTCCCCAAGGCGACCATCATCCCAGAATGGTGTGGAGGTAGTGAAGAAGGACACAAACACTGCAGGGAAAAGACCCCCATGTCCTAAGCCGGAGTTGGGGGATGTCGGGCCATGGGCAGAAGAAGGTGCACTGCCTGAAGTTCAACTTCTGTGGGGGCCCACAGGGACATGTACCCAGAGCTGAGAGGGAGGGGCAGGCAGTCAGGGTCGGAATGGGGGCCACATTCCCGGAAAGCAGCGGCCATCTGAATCCTGATTTGGGCTCCCCAACCCTATGTGGCACCACACGTCAGAAGGCCCGCTGGAGACTGGGGGTATCCACCAAACTGACATGTCCCCGGTCATGAACAGAGCTCCCTGGGGGTGCCGCTGTAGTGTCCTTGCACCCTCAAAGGAATCCCAGACACAGGGCCAGAGAGCTAGTGCAGGAGGGAAGGCACGTGCCTTGCCTCGTAGCCAACTCTGGTTTGAATCCTCTGCACTACTGTTGACCCTGCGTGGCCAGGGGTCATTCCTGAACACAGAGCCAGAAAGAGTCCCTGAGCTCTGCTGGGTGTAGCCACGCCCCCCCCACACACACACACAAACAAATAATCCTTGACATACACAGCCACTCGCACCACCGAGTCAAGCACCGCGGCCTGTAGCCTGGCTCTAGCACTGCTGTCCCGGAAGGCTAAGCAGCCACACTGGCCTCAGCCTCTTCTTCCGACTCCTCCCAGCAATCCTGCAGAAATTCTGCTCAGCCAGAGGCAGCGGCGCGCAGAGGGGGTGTCTGCGGGGTTATAGCAGGGTCACTAATGGGGACAAGTGTTTCTCACTAGACCCCTCTCTAAGCGCTCATCGATTATTCATGGCCATTAAGAGGCCAAACTTCCCTCCACAGAAAGAACCCCGGGATCAGAGCATCACCCTCGAAGCAAGGGAAGGAAGCCCAGGAACGGCCTCAGCAGGCAGCACGAAGCCCCCCTTAGGAAGGGGGCCGGGGGCTGAGGTGCCCCCCCAGGATCAGGGAGTGGCCTCTTTCAGGCCACCTGCAGCCTCCTCCCCTGGGCAGTCCCGGAGGTGGCCCCCGCCTGCTGGCAGATGTGCTCAGCCACTAAATAATTCACGCCCGCCAGGAAATGGACCACAGAGATGCCAAAGCCATTAGAGCCCCTGCTGCTTGGGAAGGGGACACAGAGGGAGGAAAACCCAGAGGAGCACCGCTCGGCAAGCTTCAGAGTTGCCAGATTCACGGGGGCCTGCATCTGCTCTGGGGGCCCCACAGCCCCCCTGCCTCTTCCTTGTGACTTCCCAGCCGAGGAGCTGACCATGAACTTTCCAGGTGATGCGTTTTCCCAGTGATGACCCTTGGCCGGGCTTAAATCAGAGCCCAAGGGTGTGTCTCCAGCAGCTGGGGCACAGGTCTTGCACGGATACGGCAGTGGGTTCCATCCTGGGTACTGCCTGCCACCTCCCCCCAGCACAGGCAGGAGGGTACCAGCCACCCTCCTCCCTGAAAAAAAATTCGGACCAGATTTTCTGCTCCTGTGTGTGTGTTCTGCGAGCAGAAGGGATTTCACTAAAATCAGACAGCTGGTGTCTTTTTCATTACTACTCTAAGATCAGACAGGTTCCTAGGAGCGAGTTGGCTTCACTTTCAGCTGCCTCAGCTCTCTGTACCTGGGCTCTGAGATCCCTGCTCTGCTTGGAGCCTCTATCTGAGTGGGGGGGAAATCCCCATGGGGACCCTGAGATTTCAAATGTCACAAGTGGTGTCTGGGATGGCGGAGAAATAGTAGAGTGGGGAAGACGTTTACATTGCAGAGGTCACCCACTGTTCTGGCATGACACTTGGTCCCCCAACCACTGTCAGGAGTGCTCCCCAAGCACAGAGCCAGGAGTAAGCTCTGAGCACATCCACATGTGGCCCAAACATACTGCCCCCCCAAAATAATAACATAACTAACATAACTTTTAATTTAAAAATTAAATAAAACATCGCTAGGGCACAAATTTTGGCCCATTGTATCTAGGGAGCAACTGAGGTCCTAAGAGGAAGTGTGCTTGATTCAAGATTCCAGGGAGAAAAGAACCAGAGTCAGAGCCCAGAGAATCCATTTTAATTGTTGTTTTTTAATAGGCTGATGCCTCTGGAGGCAGACTCCAGGCATCACCTCCATGCACTAAGATGGAGAAGGAAGGCCATTGAGTTTCTAACCAAATACACAATGACTAAGATGATCAAAATTAAGCTCTGGCTTCAAAACAAGCTCGCTGTCTGACCAATACCATGAAAGTCACCTGCAACTCCAAAGAAGATGCAGTTACACCCAAGGTTTGCTGGTCACTCTCAGAAATGAGGTCAAGCCTAGAGAAGAGGGTCGAGTCCATGTCCAGTGGACAGGCTAGTCTAGACCGTCTCTCCTCCTTTCTGAGGGCTGGTTAGCCAAGTGCCGAACACAGTACTTGGTGGTCCAGGAGCTGATGGTCTCCTAGTGCTGGTGGCTGGAAGATTGAGATCCAGGTGTGGGCTGGCTGGCCACACTCCCACCTTCCTTACCTCCTCCAACTCCAGGCTGCAGAAGTTTCTAGGTTCATGGCAGCATTTCCCCAGTCTCAGCCTTGGTTTTCCATGGCCACTTTCTTTATAAGTCTCTTTGTCCAAAAGATAAAGACACCAAGTATACTGGTACAGGGAACCACCGTATTGCAGTGTAACTGCAACTTAATAACTATATCTATTGACCAAGTGTGTTTCCAAATAAAGCCACATTTTAATCACGTTTGTGATGGTTGAGCAAGGATGAATGGGTCAGGGTCCGTTTCCCCACCTCTGGGCATGAGTCTAGACTTGGGAGCTACTGCACATGCCAACTGTGCATAAGAAAGAATATGGGACTGAGTCGGCAGCAAGCAAGCCCGTGGCCAGCCTGTCTATAGCTGCCTTGGAGAATTTGATTCGCGAAGAGTCTACTAACGTAAGATTTTTGTAAGATTTTATTTTTCTCAAGCTCCAAATGATGGCATGCCTTTGGTTCAACAAATCCTTGATGAGCAACTCTTCCCTGCCGGCCCCTGTATGGAGCACCAGACATACAAGGATTAGTAAGCTGCTACCCATTCTCACCCACACAAAGCTGAGACTCTAGCAGCAGAGTATTTGAGTAAATGGATAATTATACCGTTGAGTGACAAATTCAGTACTCAACGGGCATCCCAAATGCCGTGGGGATACAGAGCACAACAAACCCATCTCTGAGTTATCATCCACTGACTCCAGCAGCCTCTATCTGGCCCACCAGTACATTTCCTCCAGTATATACATTCAATTCTGGGGCTTCTTTTGACAATAACAGGTGGCTCACTGTGGAATTGCATGGTTCTGGGAAGGGTAATGAGGCTCAAAAGCTCCCCACCAGAGCCTTCTGCATTCACACCATGGAGCCAAAGATGAAAGGAGAGGGCTCAAGCCAAGCAGCCAACAAGAGCCCAGAAAGCCAAGCAACACGGCCTTATGGTACCCACTTTCCTCATGGTCCCAGCAGGTCCGTGCACTGCTGAGAGATTGAAAGCTCTCAACATGCTTCTATCATTTAGAGCCAACAGCTCCCAAAGCACAAGTGCCCTAGGGTGTAGGGCCATGTAGCTGCCATATCAAATGGAGACTCCAGGCTAAGATTCCATGTCATTCTCCAGAGAAGGACGGTGAGGACGGTGGACAGCAAGGTCCTGGCAGTGCCAGCCAGGTGACAGCTGCAGAAATGGTGGTGAAAGGCTGCCCAATCTCTAGGCATTTTTATAGGAGATGACAGCTCTCCTCTTGCATAGCCCTTATCCCCTGGGAGGCCAGGAGCAGCTGGTCAACCACAAAAGACCTTTGATGTCAATATCAATTCTAGAGTTCACAAAGAAGGGAAGCAAAGAGCCAACACGTGCATGAAAAATGCTCAAGCTTTCATAAACTCAAGGACATGCTAATAAAACAACCATAGGTCATCATTTGTTGATTTATCAAAATAGCAAAGATAAAAAAGACATATGATGGGACTCAAATGCAGAAAAGATGCAATGGAATGAAAGAGAAAACATTAAATTATCCCTTCTGGGAAAAGAAACTTGGCAAAGCATACTAGACTCTTTAAACATGTAGAGACTTTGGTCCACCTCAAGCAAACTTTCCTAAGGAAAAAATCCAAATGTGTTTTATAAAATAAGAAGGCTCTTGTCTCAGGACCAAAGTGATTTTTTCTCAGCGTTTGTAAAGTTAACACCCAATGAAGCCTCATTTACACTAGACTTTAAGTCACTTAATTGAGATTCAGGAGCTGTAAATGGGAGATCAGGTCAGACCTTCATGTTAAGTGTCTCAAGGCAGCACTGAACTAGTTGAGATGCCAATCCTGAGACTCTGAGTCTCTTGCAAACCAACATTCTGCAACCTTATACACCTGCATATAGAACCTGTCCTGAAGACAAGCTCACAGACCAGCAAAATTAACCAAGGTGGTAAACTAGTGATTGTCAACCTTTCTACACTTGCAGACCAAAACCATTCCCTGGGCCAGTGGCTAAAGAGCATTAATTGTGCAGGCAGTATTCTGCTGAGAAAGTTTGACAGTCCACATCCAAACCCAACAGAGACCGTGTGATATTTGCTTTGAGTTCATGTTCTAGTTACTGAGCCTCCATACCCTCAAATGTAATGATTGTTGCCTGCTATCCTCTGCCTTTGAGGGTTGTTGTGTGCATGATCATGTGAAGTTGTGTGTATGATCATGTGATCCACAAAAGAGACTGGTCCATTTATGGCACAAATGGCCATAGCTCTAATTAACTGTTGCACAGAGGGGCAATTTCAGTCTCAGCCAGCCTCCCGAAGTGGCCCTTCCTAGATCACACCTTCCTAGAGTCCAGCCCTTGTGAATCAGAGACTCCAAAGATTGTCTTACCCCACATAACGTGCCCTGGTGAATCTGTAAGATGCCAGTGTTGTGAGCTTGGAAGTCAGCCCCCATTCTAGAACTCATTTGCTCTGTTGAGGTAAATGGTCATGTCAGGAGGCCCTGGGAGATGAGTGCAAACATGGAAAGAGTGGCCCTATGGAGGTGGACCATGCAGGTTCCAGTCGAATCAAGTCCTCAGCAGAGTCCAGTGCCAAGCAGTGACTGTCTTATTGTAACCTCATGAGAAACCCAAAGCAGTCAGTAAAATTCCCACCATCTGAAGACAGATGAATCAAGCAAGAGAACATCGACTTTTGAATTAAACCTGAAAGTAGATTTTTTCACACTATAGATCTCTCTCCCTTTCACACACACACATTCACTCACTGTGTCTGTTTCTGTCTTGTCTCTGCCTCTCTGTCTCTGTCCTCTGTCTCTGTCTCTGCCTCTCTCTCTCTCTTTCTCTCTCTCATATGAACACACACTTCAGTAATTTTCAAGTATTTCTTTCTTTGCTTTCCAAGGGTTACCAAACAACATTAGCCTCTTAGTAGAAGATGTCTTTATTTCCTTATTCCCCCATTAGTGTAAGACTTTCATGGCAGACTTCCTAACCAAACCTTATCCCCAACACCATGGTTCTCCCTATGGGCTTCCAGGTGGAGGTGTCTCTGCAGGAGGAATTATCCTTCTACTAAGATTTCTACATCAGTCTATACTGCCCCACTGACCACCCCAATCATAATATTCCTGAACCTTCTCTTTTGGGCATCTCTTCTCTACATCCTTGGTCATTACCATTGTTTCTTCTCTGGGTGATTATTCAAATAGTCTCTCAGTTCTTGGTCGAATGTCTCCTGCCCACAGACATTCTCACACTCCTCCAGAGTAAACTTCTGAAGCATTCGACTTGGCTGAAGAGATAGTTCAAAACTCTGCAACACAGCCTCACATGCATGCAAGGCCCCAAGATAGAGCTCCATTACCACATTGCCACCCGAGTACCTCTGGGCCTAGACCGGTAGTCCCCAGCACTGCTTGAGAAGTCCCTCTTCCAAAAAATAAGATTACAAACTAAAGTGAGTCGGTCTGACCAGCTCCTTCAGGAAACAGCTCATGAGGTTCTTCAGGGCCAATTCCAAACTGTGCACCTTGCAGACATAGCTGCTCATCTCCTCCTCTTCCTGTGGCACCTGCAACTGACCCCAGGTTCCAGTGGTTTGGTGGAAAGTGTCCCCCAAGCACTCCTAATTTCACAGATAGGCCTCCTGCCATCATAGTCTCCCTGCCATGTTATCCCGTCACCTCCAACCTGCTGTTGTCTGACTTCTTCCAACTTGGTATTCAAGATTTGGCTTTCTCAGTAGCCCATTCCCGAAAGTATTCCTGGGCTTTCTCAGTTCTTCTGTTCCACCCCTTCCAGCTTAGATCCATTCTAAAAATTCCCACAATAATATTGTACTTCTTTGTGTACATAAATCTTTTTTCCAGTACATGTGAAACCTCTGACACTAACTCTCTCTCTCTCTCTCTCTCTCTCTCTCTCTCTCTCTCTCTCTCTCTCTCTCTCTCTCTCTCTCTCCCCTACTACAGTCTGACACTTAGTTCCTTGTAAATAGTATTCGGTGAATGACTGACATATTGTTCTCTTTTTCTGAGAAAGAATCACTTGTTAAATACCGCCACGACCACCACCAACACAGACATGAATTTTCTGTCAGTTCTTCAAATTAGAGGATATTATTACTTCTATCAACCATCGTTTCAAAACCGTAAAGATTAATTCTTACTACAAGCAGCAAATGTTTCATCCTTAAGGTGCCACAGGAATAACATTTGCTAATTTGTATTTGCATTTGAAATTGAAACACAAATTGGCACAAGAACTATTACACATCCCGGCTAATTAATGTTCTAAAAATGAATTATGTAAATCAACCTCAACAGGCCTCAGAAGCTCTTTCCATGTATAATAAACGACTCGGAGAAGGAGCCTTGTTGGAAAGCTGATACTACTATCTCAGATGGTAGAAAGAATGTGGATTTCAGAACCCAACTCAGTTCTTGAGGCTTCTGCCCTGGGTAATCCCAGTGGATCCTCATCTGTCCACTGACAGTGAAAATGTCCAGGTGACATCTACAAGATTCCTGGCCTCAGAAAGCCTCTATCACCCTCTGAGAATCCCCCTAATTCCTCTCTCTCTCCACTTCCTCTCTGCTAACACCAGTCTTGCCTCGAATCTGACCGGATCCCTGACATTGGGCCCAGGGCACTGCGAAGGTTTTTATTTTATATTCTAGGAATCCAATGAAGGCTATAAACAGCCAGCTAGGCCACAGAGCCCTGCTGTAGGCCTTGAAAACAATGTCCGAACAGCTGCAGGGAGGTCATGGTAACTGAGGGGGAGCAAGGCGGCAGCAGGGAAGGCGGGCAGCTGTCTGTGTGGTCTGCGACAAGACTCTGATAACTTCTCGTGGGAACTGGTAGCCAGCTTCTGACTCGACTGGGCCTCCATCAGCACCCACAAACGCTTCTGCATGTTCACCGCAATAGTGTGGACCGGGACTGAGTGGCTCGGGACAGGATGGTGGGCTCCAGTTGAATCCGGCAGAGCGTTCTGATGATGACCTGCATCCCATTAAGTCTTGAGTCTATGCCTCCTCTTCTCCAATGTCATCTAAGAAAGCCTCGTTACTTCTTCCTTATCATCAATAGCTATTCCCACTAGGAAAAGATTATTTTTTTAAAGTAAGAACCATGATATATAGTCATGTTTCAGGCATGCGATGGTGCTACCCTGTGCCCATCAGCATGTCAACATCTCTCCACCAGTTTTTAGGTCCCCTCTCATGCCCCAAGTCCCATCCCTGACTCAGTTTTCTATACCAGCTATCAAGACCGATGGTCAGTGGCTGCTGTTTGTTTCTTTTCTATGTTTCTTTATAGTTTTTATCTCAAAAAAAATCATGCACTATTTGTCTTCTCTTTTTTTTTTTTTTTTTTTTGCTTTTTGGGTCACACCCAGAGATTCTCAGGGGTCACTCCTGGCTCTGCACTCAGGAATTACCCCTGGCCGTGCTCAGGGGACCATATGGGATGCTGGGAATCGAACCTGGGTCGGCCATGTGCAAGGCAAACACCCTACCCGCTGTGCTATAGCTCCAGCCCTAGTTGTCTCCCCTTTAACTCTTCTCATTCGACCTAACACACTCTGGTTCCATCCAAATACCAGAAAACTGCAGTATTTCCTCTTTTCTTATAACTGAGTAGTATTCCATTGTGTAAATATCTTGCCATTTTTTAAATCCACTTTTGAGCACTTAGATTGTTTCCATATCATGGCTATTCTGAATAGCACCGCAATGAACAAAGGAGAATAAATATCAAAGAAAAGATTCTTAATATCAATCAGACAAGGAATTGAGTGCCTCTGACTGATAGTGGGGCAGCATCAGAACTCAAGTCCAATGACTTTTCATGGCCTAGGGACCACACCTACAGCAGAGTGAGATTTGGGTCCAGCACTTCCCCCCGCCTTACACCTAACTCAGTGCATGGCAAAGACTGGTATTGTGCAAACTTCCCAAGCTCCTGTCTATGCTGGAGCCAGAGTACAGTGGGTAGGGCGTTTGCCTTGCACACAGCCAACCCAGGTTTGATTCCCAGCATTCCATAGGGTCCCCTGAGCACCACCAGGACTAATTCCTCAGTGCAAAGCCAGGAATAACCCCTGAGCATAGCCAGGTGTGACCCAAAAAAAGCCAAAAACAAAAAATAGAGTTCATAAGGCGATTCCGAATGTTCACAAGCTTGTACCTTCTCACTTCCCAAACATACATGGCAAAGCCTCCTTCTTCACCCTTCTCCTTACTGACCCTTTCATGAAGGCTTCACAAGTCAAGGGCTGAGCCCGTATGTATGTGAGGTCCTGGGTTTGGTCCCTGGCACCTCATGGTCCTCAAGAACTAGAGTTGGCTGAGAGAGGTGCCAGGCCCCAGCACTGCCTCACCAGCCAGGGCTTTCCAGCCAGTCTACACTCTTGTCTTTGACCAACTCACACTTCTTCCTCACAATCCCATTTTTGTTGTTGCTGCTATTGCTGTTGTTCCCCCTTCGTCTTATTTTATGAAAGCACTATGGCTTACAAAGTTATTCATAATTGGGTTTTAGACGGACAATGTTCCATCACCGATCCCACCGCCAGGTTCCTCTCCACTCCACTTCCCAGGTTCCCTCTTCCGCCCCCAACCCCCCCCCCCAGCCTGCCATCTCCACAGGCACCTTTATAAGTCTGTTTATTTAAATGTTGGTCTCATGATTTCAGTTGTTGACTCTGTGGTTTGAAATTCAGCTCTATCACTCCTTAACACCGTTGCTGTACATTGACCCCGGCCCCCTATTACTTCTCATCTGTCTCTTCTCCCCCCACCCTCCACTCATTTTATTTCCTTCTCCTCCCTGTACTTTGGGACCAAGGGTAATATAAACATCCCCTCTTTAAACCATTGAAATTCCTCATTCAGTTACTCTAAATACCATATATAAGTAATATCATCCTGTGTTTATCCTTACTCTCCTATCTTATTTCATTTTACATGGTATCTTCCAGTTCAATACATGTTGCAGCAAATTGCATGATTTTATCATTTTTTACTGCTGCATAGTATTCCACTGTGTATATATATCACATCTTCATGATCCTCTGGTTAGACATATGGGTGATTCCAAATCCTAGCTACTGTACTGAGTGCTGCAATGAATAATGGAGTGCATACATCTCTCTTATATGTCCACACCAAATCCCAGGCTTGATCTTACCTCCTACTTGCTTATTCATGCTCTTCCAATTTAATGAAGAAAATTAAGAACAATCAGGAAAGGTCCCTCCACGTGTGCCTACTCAGAAATATACATGTACTATAGCTACTCTCTCTTCTGGCTCCTTCCCTTAAGCCTATAACATGACCATTTGCCTTGCATGTGACCAACCCGGTTTGATTCCTCCGTCCTTCTCGGAGAGCCCGGCAAGCTCCCAAGAGTATCGCGACTGCAGAGTGAGTCTGGCAAGCTACCCGTGGTGTACTCGATATGCCCAAAACTGTAACAAGTCTTACAATGGAGACGTTACTGGTGCCCGCTCAAGCAAATCATTGAACAACAGGACATCAATGAACAACAGGATGACAGCATTATAGTGCACTTCTGTTACTACCATCTACACTCCCTCCCCCCACCCTTTTTCTTTCAAATGAGGTAAAAACCAAAAACCATCTGTACCTCTTCTCTTCTATGGGCTCCATGAACCCATCCTTTTCTTTTTTTTAATTTAATTTTATTTTTATAAAGTTGTTCACAATAGTTCATTAGAGATAATATTCAAATATCAAGCCCACCACCATGCACCTTCCCACCATAAGAGGAAAGTGTATGAAGATTATTGTTTTTCATCCTGGAGCCATTTAAGCCCTTGTAGAAGAGATTACAAGCATGTATGTTAAACCCAAACAAATGTGTGCTACTTTTGGTACATCCATGGGCTAGAGTATAAGAGGTCCAGGAGGGTCTGTGTCACTCTCTTCCAGGAGCTTTATTTCATAGTCTCTAGATCTTATTATCTCACTGCGCACTTGACCCTATTGATTGCTTTCTCTACCTTGAAACTCTTTGCAGACATTTCTTCAAAGATGGGGTCCCTCCTTCCTCTGCAAGCAGTCTCTTTGGCTCTTAAGTAGAGATTCCCCCACCCCATTCTTTCTTGACCCTCCAATACTCACTCTCAGTTCCTTTGTTCACAGTGTGGACAGATAACTCTTGCCTCCATCTCTAGCCATGGTCTGTCATCATTTTAACAGGTCTGTTGTATTACTTACAGTATAACTCTATGGGTGAGCCAGCAGCACCACTACCGATGGCACTGATCCAAGACTGAACTCCTTGGAATCCCTGTGGCCCTGTGCTCTCCATGAAAATAAAGACTCCAAAAGAGACCCCCCACCTCAAGGAATCATTCATGTATTCCTCCTCCATACATCCAAACCTGTAGAATTTCCAGGACCTTTGTCTTCCAGGACCTTTGTCTATCTCGTTTCTCCTATCCTTGTCACAAGTCAAGCCATCCTCACCTCTTACCTACCCTAGTAGAAATGCTTTCCGTATCCTTCCCTGCCTCCAACCTCTTCCATTACAGTTCATTCGCTCATAATCCAACACTCTCTAGCGTAAAGTCTTTTGAACATGCCTCATTGCCTCTCAGACAAAACAAAGCACCCTCCAGGGGCCAGAGTGATAGTACAGCAGGTAAAGTGACTGCCTTGCATGCGGCAGACCCTGGTTCAATCCTCAGAACCTCAAATAGTCTCCTGAGCACTGCCAGGAGTGATTCCTGAGTGCAGAACCAGGAGTAACCTCTGAACATTACCAAGTGTGGCTGCACCTCCCCACCACCCAAAAATAAAGCCCTCCAAACTCTAGACAGCTCCCTTTGGCCTGCTCTTGCCTATGCCCTTTGCATGATATTTCAGCTTCCAGTGACAATGAAATGCTCAGAACTCCAACCTCCCTGCTATTAAAGGATATCAAGCCTTTAGACATGCCCCTGAGCAGAGAAGAGCAGACCATCTTTCTCTGCTCCTCTCCTAGCCTGCTTGGGGGATGACAATCTTGAAAACAAAATTGTGTTCTACTTGGGTTCCTCAAATGACCACTGTGCCATCGACAATGAGAGAAGTTGTATTCTCTAAGTCATCAGACATCTTAAACACAATTTTGCTGTAAACAATCTCAGAAATACGGTGGATACACAGTCAATTTGACTGGAAGATGGCCTAGTTCACTTCCATATTATTTAGATTTATGAATGAATGAATAACTATGCCAAGAGAAGAGATAAACATCTCAAGGCTGTGCTGCTAGCAGCCAAGTGAAACTGGAACCTAGATATCCTAGCTCTCGGTTCAGAAAATGAACTGTCCTCAAAAGTCAGCTGTTCCCAAAGCATTCAAGTCTTTAAAGGTAACAGAATGAAAAATCCCCCGCCCCACCAAAAAAAAGTACATAAAATTAAGGTGAAATAAATGAATAACCCTAGAAGAAGAAAAGGAAATGAAAAAGAGAAGCAAAACCCCATTGGGTAAACCTTGGGGCTTTGTTCCAAATTCTAATATAATGCAAATTAAAAGTTTGCAGATGAAGACCTCTTTTCCCCTAAATTTGTGACATGAAAGGAGAACTTTTCCCATGATGTGACCATCATCCATTCAGCCATGCCATAGGTCTCTTCTCATCACTGACTCCCTGCAGGGCACGTAGGACTCAATATAACGACAGCCTCTGCCTTTGGGTCTAGGGTCCAAGAAGAACTTGACCCTCATCCAGATATTTGGGAGTTCAATGTGACAGAATCTAAATATGAGCTCTGAAAAATGCCAAGGAGAGAGAGATGAATAGGGGTAGCACTGATACCAACAGAACCCTTTGGCTTTTGTGGCATTCAGTCCCTTGGACCTCGCTACCCAAACCAGAGACTGCTTTGGTTGATCCCAGTATTTACCCATTTGAGAAGCTGCATCTTTTTTTTTTGCAGATTAGGCCATCAGGGAAAGGAAGTCTAACACAGGAGACCCAGTGACCACAGGAACACCTCAGAGTATCCTAAGACATAAATGCTAGAGCAAGTGTCAGGAAAATGACCAGCAGGACATAGCAAGGAAGACACAAAAAATTCACTTGTCAGTGAAAAATCACAATCTTATGGCCACAGTAATGAGTGGGTGTTTGGTTTGAGGGCCTTTTTTGTTTGTTTATGTTTGGTTTGAGGGCCACATCCAGTGATGCTCAGGAGTTACTCCAGCTGGGCACTAAGGAATTACTCCTGGTGGTCCTAGAGGGACCATATGGGATGTTGGGGATCAAGCTCAGGTCGGACACTTGCAAGGTAAGAACCCTATCCATTATGCTATCTCTCTGGCCCTATGTGCTGGTATTTTCTATGTTTTCCAGACATGTGAACACCCATAAAGGTAACAGTATGGAAGCAGCTGGAAGGCCAGGGCCCTCCCTTCTGAAGTTATTAGTGTTGTACTAGGCAGTAAGTCTGGCCAGGATGAGCAGAACCCTGGGAGAGGACCTATGGCAAGAGTAGAACCCTCAGTCTCTCTGGCCAGACCCCACTCATATACTAAAGAACTCTCCCTCCATCCAATGAAAGCCAATTAAATGAGCATCACACACCACCACATACTTCAGAGTGCTAGGTTTTTATAGGGACCCATTTACAGGCAGATATCTGTGTTCTCATCTCTCACAGAGAGATCACTTGATTCTTTTCCATTTATTTCTTTGATAGAAAATTTCTAGTTAAAGGACTCCATCCCAATTGTATTTAGATAGAAGTAACAGAATAAAGATCAAAACTGTGAGTTCACCCACTATCTGATCAGCAAGTGCTCCCTCAGAAAGAAACAATGGACCTCCCCACCCCATCCCATGCCTTCTTAGTCCGGGTTCAAGGCCCCAGGAAATTTGAAAAACTCTGGGAGGTTGGTTCTGTAGCATAAGAACAAGCTCTGAATCAAAAGTATCTAAAGTCGGGATTGTAAGAGAAAAATTTGAAAGTCTCAAGAGAGAAGCACTCCCTAAAACACTGAAGGTCAACTCTACATAGTTTCACAGGTAAAAAAGCAGGTGGTGAGTGGCAGGAGTACCAGCTTCAAAGTCAGACAAACAGTTCTGAGCCCTGACTCCACTGCTCACGGCTCACACGGCCTTGGAGGAGTGCTTTTATCATCCATTCGGTGTCTGTTTCCTCTGCTGCTAAATGAGCTTCAGACCTACAGCATAGGCTGCTGCACATGGGTGGGAAAGGCATCTGGGTGGGTGAGGGGGGGACTAGGGGGGGACGTGGATCACGGTGCAAGCTCTGGAGGCACATGGCGGTGGGAATCCTGACTCCAGCCCTCTGCAGCCGGCTGGCTCGACAGCAAAATAATATCTTAATCACACTGACACTCTGGAATTTGTAAGAGGACTGAGTCTGTCAAACTCTGAAAGTTTGCCCCCTCCCCCAAATTCCTCTGTAGCGATTCCAACCCCCAAAGATGATGATATTAAGAGAGAACATTTGGAGGTGCTGAAATCGTGAAGATGGGGAATCTCACGCATGGAATTAGTGCCCTTGGAAAAGATACCTCAGAGAGACCCCTGGCTTCTCTACCACAGGAGGACACGGAGATTAGTCATCTGTGAGCCTGCAGATTCCTCACCTGACTCTGTGGGCCCCTGATCTTAGGCTTCTAGCCTTCAGAACTGTGAGCAATTAATTTCTGTCCTTTGTGAGCCAACCAATCTGGTATTTCGTTAAAGCAGAGTAAGAGTTAGCCCATGCCAAACAGTGCCTGATGCAACCCAGACTCTAACAGGTTGGCTGGGAGGATAATTGATTTCTTCTAATACTTATCAAGTGCCTTCTCTTCAGTGTCAGGTCCTGCCCTGCCCTACGGTAGAGAGTAAGGGGCAGAGCTTGGCACCAGCCCATGACTCAGTGCGTGTAGGGCTTCGGCAACGTAATTAGCTGCAGGAGAGAATCTGATCTAGCTGGAGAATTCCAGAAAAGACAATATTTGATGGGAACCTTGACAAAAGAGCAAAGATGCCCAAGAGGGTGACAGTACATTCTAGAGATCGGGAATTGAATGTAAAAAGGCCTGGATGTAGAAGAGTACGTTTCATGGATCTGCAGGGATTCTTATGTTATGTGGGTTAGAAGACATGACTCAGGAGAGAAGTGGGTCAGGGGGAGAAGCAGAGGGTCATGGGAAGCAGTGAGTCAGGGGAGAGAGCGGTGGGGGAAGCAGAGGACAGGTGAGGGGGTCAGGAGTATAGGAAGTGTCTGAGGGAGAGAGGGACCCAGCTCTCTGAGATAAGGTTTACACCCGAGTTATTTCGGGCTAAGAAACTTCTATTTGAAACTTTCCCAAGTAAGTAGGGCATGAGGAAAGAACAGTAGGATGGGGCGGGGGGGAGGGGGGAGGGAGGCAGGGAGGGGCTAGAATGGGGATGAGTAAATAAAAATAAACTCTCCCAAGTAGCAGCTCTGAGAACTTGGATTAATTTCCCAATTTTTAACATGAAAGTTTCACAAGAGATATTGCTAAGATCCCTCCCTGCTCTGTAGCAATTCAATTCTCACCGGATTTCAAACTTCTAAAAAGCATGGTTCTAGTCCTTGACTCCCCTATCTGGCCAGGTGTGATGCTCAAGAAATGGCCAGGAAAAAATGTCTCAAAGGGTTGGAGCATATGATCCGCACTGGGAGTCCCAGGTTCAATCCTCGGCAAGGCAAGTTCCCCCCATCCCCAGCAACACCAGGAGTTACCCCCAAGTTCTGAATCGGGAATAGCCCCAAGGACTATCAGGGATGGCTAGAAGAAAAGTGATAGGAGAAAAAAAGAAGAAATGCCCTTTACACTTCTAAAGGTTCTAATATTTTCTAAAGCTCTGAAATCTCTCACTTTAGCAGTGCCTTCACAGTTTCCAAAAAGCATGCATTTGCAAAATTTGCCAGCCACAAATTTCATGTATTTTCTCATTTAAATAAAAAAATTTTAATGCCTACACAGTGAATTCTAAGGCTTTCAGAATCCTAGACCCAATTGGAAACATCACCTGAATTGCCCCCTTCAGGCTGAGATGTGGGAGCCTGTCTGACACAGGCACCCAGAAATCTCCACAGCAGACAACCTGGAAACGCGAGGGGCTGTTTTCAAGCCCTGACTCCCCAGTGCTATAAAATTAGCTGAAAAAAAAATGATTTCCATGGCAACTGCAAATTTGTTTCTTAAAGAAGGTTAGAAATAATGCCTTTGGAAGAAAGAATATTCTCAGATTACACATAAATGGTGTCTATGCCAACAAAGTGATGGGCCAGGAGGCTCAATTAACTGGGTAATTTAGGCCCTGAACCAGTGATTTGTAAAAGAGTAGGAGGCGTGGAAGAATGGAAGAATGGAAGGTGATAGGTACGGCCGGGACACAGGTGAAGGTGTTGGCAGCCTGTCCCCCAAAGTTCTCTGTGCTGATCTGAGACCCCACACAGAATGCACAGGTCCAGGTGGGGGGTCTCGATGAACTTCTTTGCAAGAGCCAAGAGTGGAAAGAGCCATCAGCAGGAAGCCATCAGGACCCCAGACCAAGAGGCGGTGCATTGCAGGGGGCTTGGGGTAGTCCTAACCTTCCTGTTTCCCACCCTCTCTCAGCTGCACCTCCGTTTTCAGAGGCTCCGTGCTTCTCTTCCTCCATCCTTCTTTCCTTTTTATCTCCATTTTCTCTTTGGAAGATTAGAGTCATCTTTAGTCACATTCCCTTCTGACCATGACCCAGAAGGGTTTGAGGATTTAAATCTGGACATGGGACTTCATTAAAGCAGGGACCACAGTAGAGCTAGGCTGTTCGAATTCCAGTTCTCCAAATCCTTAGGTCCATCTTTACTTAAAAGAAATGTGAATATAGATCACTTCCTCTGGGCAAGAAGCAGTTGTTCATCTTTGCAAACATTTCAAACAGTGCCCTAGAATGGGAGATGGCTCAAGTGCCCAGGTTTAGTGAGTGCAAAGTCCTGGTTCTCTGCACCAATGGGGATAGCCTGGGCACCTTGAGAATTGTTGGGAGCTGTACCACCACCAGACCAAGCATCACTCAGATGTGTAAAAAAAAAAGAATTATATATATGTATATATATACACATATATGTGTATATATATACATATATATGTATATATATACACATATATGTGTATATATATACATATATATATATATATTGCCTTGCAGAGAGTCTCTTGCCCACCCGCATGCCTGGCTATCTTCCCCAGGGCCCCTCAGAGGGGATGGGTTCCAGCTTCCCTTCCCACCCGAGCAGAGCTCCTGGCGACCAAAGACCACCGGAACCTAGCTACAGCCATGCTCGAGGCCCCTCTACACACATTCAGGCCTCACGCATGAAGGTACCGGCAGAGGAACCCAGGTGTGTGTAATTCCATCAACGGCCAATATCCAGAGACTTAAAAGCAAGCTCCCAGAAGCGTGTGGCCACAAAGTGGCCGCACAAGATCTTGTAGCCTACTTCTCCCTCTCGGAGAAACTGGCAAGCTTCTGAGAGTTTCCTGCCCACATGGGACAGCCTTGCAAGCTTCCCATGGTGTATTCATATGCTAAATCCAGTAACAAGCTGGATCTCATTCCCTTGACCCTGAAAGAGCCTCCAGTGCGACATCGTTGGGAGGGCCGAGTCGAGAGAGACTTCTAAGATCTCAGGGAAAGGACAAATGGAGAGGTTACTGAGCCCGCTCGCAAATCGACGATTAACGGGGATTTTGTGATTCGTGATTCGTGATTGCCCTGCATCAATGACAGTACCCAAGAAATCTGTAGCCATAGTTCATGTGACAGCACCCATAAAAACCTATGTCCCCATTTACCTCTCCTGCAGAGTTCCCCCTAACATCAGAACAGGACCCTGTCATGTTAACAAGAGTTTCTTGGAAAATTAAACGAACAGTTTTCCAGTCATCTGAACATGAGAACCTCGGCAAGATCTGAATCTCACTGGAGTCTCTAGTAGCCAGTATTCTACTGAGGCTCGAAGAAGCCCTCAGAGGTGAGATGACAGTGCTCCTCCAATGAGGCCCTTCTTTGCCAAGCATTTGTAAATTTACAATATACAACCTGGAGGACTTTCCCCCATCCACAGTCAATGATTAGCAAATCCTGAGCCTGGAACAGGGAATGAAAGATGGACCGTGTCACAGAACCACAAGCCAGGACAGCGCCGGACTCGGGCACACCCTGGTGAGGGCTCTGGCGAGGTTTGCCTAGTGAGCTCCCTTCCTCCTTGAAGTTGTTTGTTTGTCCGTTCATGAATGATTCAAGGTATTCCTTGTGCAAAGATGAGGTTTCAGAGAACTTTGACTGCTTTTCAGGAGCTCAGGTAAAAGTCTCGAAGTCACTCTCTTTAGAAGAGCTGACAGAAATAAATTCTGAAGTCATCAGCTCTGAGAAATCAGAGGTTTTCCCTGATCCTGGCTCCAAAACCTGGTGGGATAAAGACTGAGTTTTAGCAGCAAAGAGGGAGCCAGATTTCCTCCCTTCTCAGCTCTGGGAATCAGCCAAGCTGAGTCTCTGAGTCTGTCTCCGTATCCTGAAATATTACTACCCAACATTTATCTGCCAAGCGCTGTCTTCACATCTTCAGGCATATCATCTCATTTAATACCCACTGCTTTAGAAGAGAATTCAGGGGTCCAGAGAAGTTCTTTGGCAGGGTAAATAATGGGCACACAGAGCAAATTTACTTATTGGTTAATAAGTAAATGGTGGAGCTTGGACAATTAGCCTCAGGGTTCTTCTGGTGGTTATGAGAAGTGAGCTTTATAACATACTGAATCCGTGGGAATCCTTAAGTGTTATGTCTTTTCTCTTGGTTTCAACTACTATACTTGTTTTAGAAGATGAGAGAGCTGTCTCCTATGTCCCCTAACTGCCTCCCTTTCCTTCGTTTTGTGTGCTATTTATTCTTCCAACATGTATTGAATGTATTTTTTTAGTATGTATTCCAGTGTCTTACTAATCACAAAGCACCCCACCACCAAAAGAAGAGAGGAGGAGGAGGAGGAGGAGGAGGAGGAGGAGGAAGAAGAAGAAGAAGAAGAAGAAGAAGAAGAAGAAGAAGAAGAAGAAGAAGAAGAAGAAGAAGAAGAAGAAGAAGAAGAAGAGGAGGAGGAGGAGGAGGAGGAGGAGGAGGAGGAGGAGGAGGAGGAGGAGGAGGAGGAGGAGGAGGAGGAGGAGGAGGAGGAGGAGGAGGAGGAGGAGGGAGGAGGAGGGGTTGGGTTTTGCAATGTTAGCTAGTTACAAACGTCGGATCAAAAGCAAGCCCGGATTTCATATTTCCATTGTATTTTGTGGAGAAGAAAGAAAAGACATTTCTTGAGCACCTTCCAATTTTTTTTCTCTGTCTCAATGGAAAGATATGTCTATGGTGGTGGTTTTTATCTAAAAAACAAAAATCATGAACCTGAATGCTCTGGGACATGTCCCTATGTCATCTTTTCTTAAGGTCCAGTTCTCTGGATTGACCTTACAAACGGTGGTGCAGGAATTCCACTCGTTAAAAAAAAAGAAGAAGAAGAAGAAGAAAAGAAAAGAAGTCTGGGTCCAGAGAGATAGTGCAGGGGGTAGGGCACTTGCCTTGCATACAGCTGACCCTGGTTGGATCCCCAACACCCCATAAGGCTCCCCGCCACCAACCAGCTCTGCCGAAAGTTTATCCTGAGTGCAGAGCCTGGAGTGAGCCCTGAGCATCCCAGGGGGGTGGCTGGAAATAAAGGAAAAGTCTTTGAAACGGAAGAGATTTAGGTTAGCCACAAACATTTCCGAGGCTGGTCCCAGCCCCAGCTCTGGAGTGCAGCTCGGAGGCTGGCACCGCCCTCGCCCTCCTCGGACCCCCCTGGGGAATGCCTGGCGTTGGCCGCCAGCTGCCAGATTTATGGCCATTTAGGGCCACTCGCACAGCTGTTTCCAGCCAAGGTGAGGGCTTCCTCTTAACGGTGTCGTTTACAAGTCAATAAAGCGGATGCAGCTCGTTTCCGCTGCTGGCCCCGCCTCCCGGCCCTGCAGTCCCACCGTGCAGGGCTGGGGGCTGCGGAGGGGGGCTGGAGGCCTCCATCCTGCCGGAATGACCCTGCTCCTGCTGCCTGAGCCCCAGAGCAGCCCTGCCATAAAGGCCCCCTGCTTCTCGGAGGGCAGAGTTCAAAGCCCCGGGCACCCCCCGCCCCCCAGGAATGGCCTCCACTGCCAGCCCCGCCTCACTTTATGGCTTCTGCTCCTCTGCTGGGTCTTATCTGCCTCCCGAGATAAAGGCTGGGCTCTGGGGAAGCCAGGGGTACAGCCTCCCCCGCCGCACCCTGGGGTGCATTGACCAGCCCCCCTGGACTCGGGCTTCCTGCCCTCTGAGGTGCATGGTGGCTTCAGCACAGAGTCGTTTCCAAATCACAGACCAGATGCTCTCAGGCTCTGAGTTTCTCCCTCACTTTCCTGCCTGCCCCTCCCACAACACCAAGGGGGTGTGCTGGGGGCAAACCCCTGAGCCCCTCCAGGCTCACTGGAGCCCAGGAAGCTCCCCAAGACAGAGATGCTAATGAGGTACAGAGAACAGGGTGGCTGAATGGGCCAGTGCCTGCTGGCTGGGAGGAAGGTGCCAGCCCAGCGCAGGCCAGAGGAAGGGACATTGAGGCCAGGCCTGAATGGTAGAATGCCCAGAACCTCAGGCCAGCCACCAGCTGTCCACGCCAGACACTCGTCAGAGGCGGGGAGGCGAGTCCCACGAAACACGTGCTTGGGCTTTGGTGGGACGGAGATGGAGACGAGGAGCAGGAGCCACCGCAGAAGGGGAGAGCAGCGATGGTAGGAGGAGGCGGGCCTCGGGGCTTGCTGGGGTGCCAGTGAGCAAAGGTAGACAGAGGGGGCCTGCTCGGCATTCTTCCACCATGGGGCTCCGTGTCCGCCTGCCCCCACGTGAGAAGCGAGCATTATACATCCCTTTCTGCTGTCTGCCCGTCTCAGGAAGCCCCAGGTTGAGGGCCTGGGTCACCTACCCCTGACCTAGAAGTCCAGCAGGAACACCTGTGAACCCCACCCAAGAAGAGGAAGGACCGGCAGGAAGAACCCTGAGAGGGAAGTGCGGGGGGTGCCACCCGTTAGGGTACCAATACCTAGCAAGCAGCCTGCCCCTTTCCGACCTGGGGGCGGGGGAGGGGAGGGCTGTGCAGAAGCAACTCTACCCTCGCACTGGGACCCTGGCCAGATCTCAGGAGACAACACCAAGGCCAGAAATGTCTGCAATAACGACAGCAGCTCACCCAAGACCCCTTTTGTGAACAAGGAAGGGGCTTGCACGGTGGAGGCTGTGCCCTGTCTGAGGGGAAGGTACCCACATAGTCCCTGGCACCGGCCGAAGCCCCAGAACACACAGGGGGTCAGGGAAGCAGGGGTGGGCTACCGCTCCTCAGGGGCGGGAAGTAGGTCCATTGAATGCTTCTTATTTTGAGCGTCCTGAGCTGACCAGAGTAAGTGTCCACCCCACAGAAACACAAAGTAAAAGCACACGCGAGGCGAGGCCGGCAATCTGGCAAGGGCCCAGACCTCAGAAGCTCACAGCTGATCCTGGACACACAGGCCAATGATTCCTCCTTGAGAACCCTCATTGGCTGCTGGTGGGCATGTCACCCGCCCCAGTGTGGGTGGCAGACAAGATGGAGATTTCTTGGGAAAGATGGAATGGAGCCCCATTTGGACCCAGCAGTCCCACTTCTAGGTAGCTACGCTCAAAATACAAAACTATGAATTCAAAACAGAGATGTGCCTGCCTCTGTGCATGGCAGCTCTCAGTACAATAGCCAGGACAAGGAAGCAACCCAAATACCCAGCATATGAATGGGTTAAGAAGCTGTGGTGCATGTACACACAATGGAATACTATGTGGCCACTAGAAAAAAACATAGTCATGCGATTTGTGGTGACTTGGGAGGGAGTGGAGGGTATCATCATGCTGAGTGAAATGAGTCAGAGGCAAAAGGATAAGTCTAGGATGATCTCACTCTTTTGTGGTATTTAGAAAAACGAACCAAATATATGGGCCACATCAACAGATAACAAACTTTGAATGCTAGAATATAGACCTCAGCGCATAGGTCTATATTAGGTGTGGGGGTAGGGGGTGAGAGGAATGAATAGATTAACCTGCAGTACTACCAGAACCTGTGTGGAGAGTCTCAAACACGTGAAAGATAACAGTGCACACCAAAACCACAACTGGTAACCAACCAATAACGGGGGAATAGGTGCGAGGAAGGAATATTGAACCAAATGTAACAGGCTGGGGTGGGGTGGGACGGGGTGGGGGAGGCAGGGGCACTTCAGTGGAGTGAGTGGGAAGTGACTTTGAACATCAATACCAGAAACTTGGCCATTATTGTAACCCTACTACCTAAACTATGATCATTTTAAAATATTTTTTAGTAAAAGTCTGAATCCCTCCTTGACTAGGGAGGCAGGAAAGAATTTAGGAGAAGTTGGCCATTCTTTTCTTTTCTTTTAATTTTCTTTTCTTTTCTTTTCCTTTCTGGTCACACCCAGCGAGGCTCAGGGGTTACTCCTGGCTCAGCACTCAGGAATTACTCCTGGCGGTGCTTGGAGGACCCTATGGAATGCCAGGGATTGAACCCCGACTGGCTTGTGCAAGGCAAATGCCCTACCTGCTATGCTATGACTCCGGCCCCGGCCATTCTTGTTATCCCAGTGCTTCAAGAACTGAAAGAGGCGCCCAATGCCCAGAGTTGTTCCTTCCTTCCTTCCTCCCTGAGAGACACGTCCTAGGGCTGGGTTTGTCGCCTCCAGGAGTGGTGTGCCTGTGCTTGATTCTCCTGCAGTGTGAAGGAGGAACGAAGGCCCGTTTTTGCTCCACCACTCCCTACTCCAAGATGCCAGTGAGAGTCGAAGACCTCAACCATCACCTCCTGCAGCCTTGACATGGCGTAGACCTAGGTGCTGTCCATCAGTCCCCTTCCTCAGGCCCCACCTGAGAGAAGACAGTTGGGGGCTGGAGTCAACTCCTTGCACCAGCATGGCTGAGCTTTGTAGGTCCCACCGACCCCTGAGCAAGTCCCCTGTCTGGAGAATCTTGCAGATCACAGTTGCGGGAGATGCCCTTAGTACCAGCAGAGCTGGGAACCCCCCAGAGAAGCAATCTTTGTCTTCTCCGTCTCCTGCCAAGCTGGGGGCCAACATGCTTTGACATCCAGAGAGAACCCTTGTTTTGTCTAGAGGTATTGAGAAGAGCCATTTCTGCCAAGCTGAGGAAAGTAGACCCAGCATCGAGATGGGTTTTGGTCTATGACACAAAGCCAAGTTTCAACCTGCCCAGCTGCAAATTCTTCTCTCCAACAGGAGGAGTAGGACTTAGAACCCCCCAGGAACCCTTTTCCAACTGGTAGGGAGATGCTATGATTCTGGAACTAACAAAGGATCCTGTGGTGGTGTGTGTTAGAAGAGAATGTTTAAATGTGAAAACTCAGCTGAGAAAAGGGAAAAGCTTCTTCTTCAAGAAGGTAGCCGTGGGATTCATTCAGCTTTTACAAAAAGAATCATAAAGTTGTTTTGCAAACACAGTTGATCTTCTGCATCAAATAAGGGACATTTGGTTAGTGCACTAAAATGTTGGGTCCTAGAAAAGAAAATGTCATTCAAGGACCAACCAGAGCAGGAAGATTCTAGTTAAGGTTCACATGCATTAGAAAAGGTGGAAAGTGGGGGCTGGAGCGATAGCACAGCGGAGAGGGCATTT